>NW_027069565.1:1241492-1254210 GCF_002906115.3 Quercus suber
TCTCTCTCTCTCTCTCTCTCTCTCTCTCTCTCAGTGGAGGAAGGTAGGTCTACCTTTAGAGGTGTGGCAACAATCTTGGCCAAATTTTAGGTGATTACCGAAGGTAAGTGAAGTTGCCACTAATCATTGGGTTTTTCAAAGGTGTGACTGGTCACCTATTTCTAGTTGATTTTATTACCAATCCTAGGCTAAGAAAAAGGGCATTTTCCCTAATTTAATGTGGATGACAAAAAATAAATCTTGATTCTTGAGTCTGGATGTTTGGTATGTGTGGGGAAGGTGCTAGGCACCCCACAATGCCTATCCAAGGATAGTCCTTTGTTTTGATAAAACCTTAATCTTTGGAGATTGGTAGTAAAAAACATGATTTTGGCATTGGCTTTTAGGGCTTTGCATGCTTGGGGGCTTTGAGGTTTGGCTTTTGAATGGGTGTGGTCCCAATCTATGCTTTCCTAAGGCATTTGGGCAAACTACCAGATTTCCATGAAGAAAATCCAGCGACACGTCACCTTACTTTTGCGGTAGAAATTAGGCATTGCTTCACCTTAGGTGATATGGACCGTGACAATCACACCGGAAGGGGTAGAGTAGGTATATATATACATACATTATGCACAATGCTAGCACACAGAGCAAGAAAGCAAAAGCCTACATCCTTAGAGCATGGCCCAAAATATAGGTGCAGGAAAGTAAGCAAGGTTTGCCATACTCTAGAGACGAGGACGAATGGTACACAACATGAATACCTAATACAACCCATCTAAGAGGGAAATGAGGGAGGAGGAAAGGGGGTTTAAAAGAGTACATAACCAAATGGGAGAGGCTACACTCCTAAAACTACTGAACATTCCACTTGGCTTATATCCACATGCTCACATCCTCGCCTTTTTTGCTTGCGCCTAGGAGATTGTCCCCTAGCTCCATGCGTCCTCACTCCATATGTGTACATGTAAAGAGAAAGACAAGAAACCAGCAGACAAGCAATCGAAAGAAAGAGAAGTGTAGATAATGCGCAAAGGGTACAAAGCAAACAAGCAAGATAGATATGGCAAACATAGCATATGGCAGGAGACATGGCAAGCCACAAGATAAACAAACAAGCGAGGAAGCAAGAAAGCAAACAGGAAAACGAGCAAACAAGAAAGAAGAAAAACAAGCAAAAAGGCAAACAAAAGGTGGTGTCCATGGGGGACAAATGTAGGTTTTGATTGGATGTCCATATCTTCATTGTGTTGAAGTATGGATGGCACACTAGTAAGCAAGACTCATACATGAACATGTAAGCAAGTGTGTAAAGATGCATAGAAAACCAATAGGTGGCGCAAACAAACATGGTTAGTATAGCATCGCACAAAGCGGAAAGGGAAGGGTATGCACAGAGCAACCCAGCATCAGGAGATGCCTCCCAAATGGTTACAACTGAACAAAGTCTTATAGGCGTCGGATGTAACCATACAAGGTCATGCCCGCAGAGGGCGTCAAGTATAGCAAAGCCTAGAATAAGAGAGGCTAGCACAAGAATAAAACATAGAAGCAAGCGAGCATAGACATGCAAATAGGAATAATCTAAACCCTTTTGATGTGGGCCTTGGTGTACGGACAATGATGAAGATCATAGGGTCTAGATCAGGTCCTAACCATTAGGCCATAACACAAGAAGACGCGATAAAAGGAACAAAAGAGCTACAATAGCACATGGCATGACAAACAAGGTCTAGGCCTAAGCATATAAATGTGGCGTAAAGCACACAAGCACATAGATGATGGCATAAAGCATGTAGAGAACATAGATCCAAGCACGTAGGCATGTGAAAACATAGTTCAAAACAAGTAGGCGTAGAAACATACACATAAACTTGTACAACCCTAGCACATAAACATGGAAGAACATGAATCCAAGCATATAAGCAAGTGAAAACAAGGATCTAAACATAGTATGGAAATACACACATCAACATATAGCTAACAACATTATGCAAGCATATGTGCATATAACCCTAACATCAACATAGAACAAAAAGAGGAACAAAGCATAGGAAAACATGGCATAAAGCATAAAGCATGTAGATCAAGACAAATAGCATGTAAACAAGCATGGAAGAACATGGATCTAAACTAAGAACATGCTAGGAGCAAGATAAAGCAAGAAACATGCTAAGGAAAGCAATAAATCGTGTTATTAAGGCATGAAATAGTAAGATAAATGCTAGAAAAATATTTAGAAAGTTAGGGGTGTGGATAGTAGCTAAAAAGCTACATCCACACCCCTAAACCCCAAATCCAAGGTGTAGAACCAAGGAGAAGAAGATTGGGTATAAGGACAACACCTTGTATTTTTGGTGAAGAAGGAAGAATCAAGAGGCTTTGATGTGTTTTTTGTGTTTGAGAGAGGAAAAATGTGTAGAAAACATCCAGGTAGAGAGTAGGACGGAGGGAGACTCTTCTTTTTTCTTTTTTCTTGCTCTGGAGGGTGCCTGGGTCCTTTTATAATCTCGGTATGCTTTAGGAGGTGGTGACCCTTCAAGGGCCACCACCTTCAAAAGGTCTTGGATTGGGTTGATCTTGACACCCTTGGAAAGATCTTAACTTCCTGTTTCTAAAAAGGTATGGAACTTGAAAATCCAATGGTCAGATCAAAAGTTATGGCTCTCAAAAGTTAGCGGTGCATTGGTAGGTGCGTTATCCTAGTTTTCATGATATCTCAACTTTTCTAACCCCAAATTTGACCCATGAATTGTTGTTGGAATGAGGATTTGATAATCTTCGCAATGGTGTTAGTTTCAACCCGTTCTGACCGTCTAATCAAAATTAGGATTTTTGGGGCCCGCTAAGAGTCAACTCCGAGTTAACTTGGTCAAAGTTGCCAAAATCTCCGAAAAGCTCGGGTTTGATGTAAAACTGTGAAAAGTGTTGTTTTGTGAGGGTTTTAACCTCATTTGACCTTCAGTTAATCGTAGGTTGACAAGGGGCATTTTGGTCATTTTAGCTAAAAAAGGCACTTCGGGTGCTTTGATGTCCAAACAGGTTGCTTCACATCATTCTGGATGTCCTCGTGGCCCTATGGTGAGAAGATAATATTTTTTGATTTTTTAGGGTCTAGCACGCAAATCGAGGGCGGACAAAATACGGTATCAATAGCTGCCCCTTCTTTATTTGATTTTGAATTTTGTTGCCTTCAATTTACGTGCGGAGACTACTCACGAATTGAGACTGGATTGTAGCTGACTATACTACTCTACTGTGATTGCTTCCGAAATATTTTCCAAACATGTCTCTAAACTCTGGGTGAGGAAAAGGCCCCCCCCCCCCCCTTATTTTTGCGGAGGTTTGACCAGGTCAACGATTAATGTTGACTTGGTTAATGTTGATCGATGGCCCTTCAAGGTGTGTCGGGCTAACCCGGTAGCCCAAGAAGGTGTGTCGAGCAGCCAGGCTACCCAGGCTAGTTAACCTTGAAATTTGGAGGATTCGGGTCGAGACAAAGGATATCTAAATAGCAGTCCTGGGTAGTGGAAACTTGAGAGATCTTTGAAATTTAGTAACAAAATACAGGTGAGACGTACGGCATGGCTGCTAGTTACCCTTGAAATTTAGGGGATCTAGGTAGAGACAGAGGATATTTGAATAGCAATCTCGGGTAGTAGAAACTTGCGAAATCTTTGGAATTTAGTGTCAAACTGTTGGCGAGACATACGACACGGTAGCTAGTTAGCCTCAAAGTTTAGGGGATCCAGGTAAAGACAGAGGATATCAGAATAGCAGTCTCGGGTAGTAGAAACTTGAGAGATCTTTCGAATTTAGTGTCAAAATGCTAGCGAGACGTACGACACGGCCATTAGTTAGCCTCAAAATTTGGGAGATTTAGGTATAGATAGAGGATATTGGAATAGCAGTTCTGATTAGTGTCAGGTAGGAACAGAGGATATCTGAACAACAATCCTGATTTTTGCCAAGTAGAAATAGAGGATATCTGAATAGTAGTCTTGGTCTTGGGCCGAGTAGAAACAGAGAATATCTGAACAGCAATCCTGATCTTTACCAAGTAGAAACAGAGGATATCTAACTAGCAGTCTTGGTCTTAGGTTGGGTAGGAATAGAGGATATCTGAATAGTAGTCTTGGTCTTGGGCCGAGTAGAAACAGAGGGTATTTGAATAGTAGTCCTGCTTGGTGCCAGGTAGGAATAGAAGATATTTGAATAGCAGTCCTGATTTTTTCCAAGTAGAAATAGAAGATATTTGAATAACAGTCTTGGTCTTGGGCCGGGTAGAAATAGAGAATATCTAAACATCAATCCCGATCTTGAATTTCTTTCACTACTATGTGTCAGGTATTACCCTGTCTGTTTCGAAGATAGTGTTAGTCTACTTGTGTTGCCATTTAACTTATGGACTTACCAATTGTGCTTCAATTTTCTTGCTATTTTGTAGATTATGTCACGGAGGACGAGATCCGGAGGAGATCAGAGGAAGGCCCCCATTTACGTTACGTCCTATGGGGACGATTCTTTTGATGATGAGACTGCTTCGGCTGGTGAGTAAGCGGCTTGTGTTTTGCAAAGCCATTTTGACTGCGAGGGTGATGACACTAGGCCCACTGACGAGATCTCTATGGAGACCTGATCTAGGAGGTGGTGTTCAGTTGAGACAGTCATTGTCTCCTTTAAGTCTCACATTATTTCCAGTGGGGCTTCCTCACGGCGCAGGCCGACTACAAGGAGAGGAGCCTTTAGAGGAGAGATGCTAGATGAGGATCTTCTTTTTGATATAGAGCTTGATTTGTTTGGGGAGGAGGAGGTCATCCGGGCATCTGGAGGCGCGACTTGAGGCTGAGATTCCCGCCACGTTAGGTCAAGGCCAATGCTTATACTGAAGCAGTAGTTGGCAGTATTAAAGACATTCACCTTCAGCGCAGGTTGAAGGATCATCCTTCCTCTTAGGCACGGAAGGGAGAGGTGTTAGAAAATATGGTTTGTATCTCATACAAAACACATAGCGGAAGCAACAAACATGGATCTATTTTATTCATGATTGATAACATGCACTATGTAAATTTCAAAATTTAAGAACAAGATAGCGTACCTTGGTGTAGTGAAATTCAAAATAAAAGATTATAAGTACTTGGGAACACTTTTAATCTTCACTCCAATTCCACTTTACGCTCAAGAAGTGTGGTCTCTTAATCAGTTTCCAAGGGAGAACAATGAAGTGGCTTCACTCACACATACACACCATTTCACAATGATGTCTCTCTTTTTTCTCTAAATGAAAAATTATGTATGTCTCTCCCTTTATTTTTAAGTGATTGTCAAATTGGGCTGGCCTATTGGGCCTTTCCAATTGGACTTTAGTGTATGGCTTGGAATGAGACCAAAAGGGACCAATAAGACACTAGGTCCAATGGGCCTTAGGTTTTTCTGTCAACTTTTGACAAGTCCAAAGTTACCATTAATTATATTTAATACCATTATATAAATATAATTGCACTCTAGGCCTTATTAATAAATTATATCCTAAGAATTTATTATACATGAAACCTCTTCATAAAATATTCGTAGTAATTCAAAGTCATGAATATAGATTGCCACTTTGGAGATTACTATATCTTAATCCTTGAAATCCAATTTCATAAATATATACTTTAGTAACTCCTTATTAAAGTGGTTAGGCCTAACACTCTAAATAGCCAAACTCATTAAACTTATCTCAAAGGAATATTTTATATCTCCGTTAAGAGATTATGAATTCCATCCTGAGAATATATGTTCTATCAACACTAAATGTGGCTGCCCAACATACTGAGGTTTTGACCATTACTTGAAATCTCACTCTTGATATATTGAAGAAACCTACACTTCATGATTAGGTCCATTATTCTCTCTGGATTAAGAGTTCATGTAAATAGAAGTCGTGAGATTTATTATTCATTTGACAGTCGTTATGAGAATAATAAATCTCATAGTAGTCCAGTTCAATATGTCTCAACTTTTAAAACATATCAACACATCAACTAGAAGTCTCCACTTCCATGATCAAGACAAATCATCTTAGTTGACATGCCCAATTTCATCGCAGATGAAATGCCCAATTTCATCACCGACTACGAACTAAAATTCTAAGTTTACAAAGAACTTGTGACTTATATCTTCTGTGACTAAATCACATAAATCACATACTATACATCTCATGGACTATATGATAATGTCCGAATATTCATGTTACCATTATTTCAGATAATAATAATAAAAAAAATTATTAATCACAACATTCAGTCATACAGAATGTCATACATAGCATCATACAATATGATTTAAGGGCACGAATCCTAACAAGATTCCGGTTATATGCATGTGCTAATGGATAGCTTCTAATTTTGAATGCAAGGGCCTGACAAGAGTGGTCGGGGTGCCCGGTCCACGTTTCTTTGGCTGTTGTTTGATTTTGGGACCCACTGACACTATGCAGATTTCTTAAAAGAGCAGGGATTCAAGGATTTCTTGAGGATCCTTCCGTATACCATAAGGCACGGGATTGGGGAGGCTTTGGTGCGGCAGTTTCATGTTGAGATAGGCACCTTTCACTTGAGTTGTAGGGAGTATGTAGTTCTCCCTCTTGATTGGATGGCCATCCTAGGCATTAGATTTGGTGGATACTCAATTCCAATTGATGGCATGAGCTTTGAGATGGCCTGTGAGCTTTTAGGCATCCCTCTCCTATTGACTATGGATATGGGAGGATAATTTGGGCCCATCATGTCGCCACAGATCCCCACTGAGTGGCTGCCGGGTAGCATCCCCTAGGGTATGGCATCTACTGACATTCATCTTCAGCAGTTCTTCATGTGTTTTCTCGGTAGTTGCTTCTGATGGAAATTAAAGATGAGTGCAGCGGAAAATAAGTTTTAAACGGATCTACTTTATTTGATATTGATAACACGTACTAAGTAAATTTCAAAATTTTGAGAACAAGAGATCGTACCTTGAAGTGGTGAATTTCAAAATCAAAGATTGAAGTACTCGGGAATACTTTTAATCTTCACTCCAATTCTACTAACGCCCAAGATGTGTGGTCTCTCAATTGGTAACAAAAGGGATGACTAGTGAGTGACAAAAACTCACATACACACCACTTCACAATGGTGTTTCTTACCCTCTGAAAAATCTGAACGTTTTTCCCTTTGTATCTAACCAATTTATCTAATTGGGCTGGCCTTTTGGGCCTTCCCAATTGGGCTTAAGTGTGTGGCTTGGAGTGGGACCAAAAAGGACCAATAAAACACTAGCTCCAATGGGCCTTGGGCTTTTCTGTCAACTCTTGACAAGTTCAAAGTTACCATTAACTATATTTGATACCACTATATAAATATAGTTGCACTCTAGGTCTTATCTATAAATTATATCCCAAGACTTTATTATACATGCAACCCCTTCATAAAATATTCGTAGTAATACAAAGTCATTAATGTAGACTGCCACTTTGTAAATTACTACATCTTAATCCTTGAGTACCTGGTTTAATCCTTTTAATGTTATTCATTATATATTTATGAAATCCAATTCCATAAATATATACTTTAGTCTCTCTGAATAACAAACTCATTAAACTTATCTCAAGGGAATACTTTATATCTCCGTTAAGAGACTATGAATTCCATCTTGAGAATACATGTTCCATCAACACTAAATGTGGCTGCCCAACATACTGAGGTTTTGACCATAACTTTAGATCTCACTCCTGATATATCAAAGCAACCTACACCTCATGATCAGGTCCATTATTCTCTCAGGATTAAGAGTTCATGCAAATACAAGTCGTGAGATTTATTATTCCTTTGACAGTCTTTAGGAGAATAATTAATCTCATAGCGGTCCAGTTCAATATGTCTTAACTCTTAAAACATATTAACACATCAACCAGAAGTCACCACTTCCATGATCAAGAAAAATCATCATGATTGATATGTTATAGTCTTCACAGATGAAATGCCCAATTTCATCACTGACTACGAACTATAATTCTGAGTTTACAAAGAACTTGTGATTTATATCTTCTGTGACTCTTCACATAAATCACATACTATGCATCTCATGGACTATGTGATAATGTCCGAATATTCATGTTACTATTATTTCAGATAATAATAAAACAAATTTATTAAACATAATATTAAGTCATACATAATGTCATACACAATGTCAAACTTAATATTATACATAGCATCGTACAATAGGATTTAAGGGCACTAATCCTAACAGCTTCTTCGGCAACAACCAATTGGCATTATCCTACCAGTTGCTGTGGGCCATAAGAGCAGTCTCCAATGTTGGGAGATATGACTAGGGGTCCATCACCTATGGATTTTTCATCTTTTTCTTGGGGCGAGCTTCACAGCGGGATTTCAAGCACTTTGAGGGGTGTTGGTAGATTTTGACATGGTGGGCATATGAGTACATCCCAGCTTTGCAATCACGATTCTCGGGTTTGTTAGTGACAGTGTATCCTCGAGCATATGCTTTGTCTCTTTGTACGATTAGGGGGTTATCCTGGTGCAGCCAGTCACTATCTCTGCAGCCTTAGATTGTATCACCTGGGATGAGATAGTAGTTCACCCTTATGACAGCTTACTGCTGGGGAGACCAGAGCTTACTGTGGCCATTGGCCAGTCGAGGGTACAATGCTAGTTTTAGGCCCTGTTGAGTTGGGAGTTCTTTTTGGTAAAGAGGACCATCCACTAAGTCATGCTGATTTTTGGGGTACTTAGAGATCGACCACCTCTCAGCTTGTCATTTGAGTCCATTGTCGTCAACGACCCGGCTTACCCGATAGGTTCTTTTGATGCCTACATAGATACTCGCCGGGATTATGCCACTTGGTTCGCAGAGTCCTCCATGGGGCCTATCATTGGAGATGTTCCTGTGAGTGGAGGTAGAGTGTTAAGAGGCATTGTTCATCCTTAAGTGGCCTTTGGAGCTGAGTGGAGATTGTGTGCAGAGGCTTTGCAGGCTAGGGTGACAGAGCTTGAGGCTATAGTTGCCACTAGGGAAGTGCATATGCAGGAGGAGACTGCTCAAGCATTAGCGAGAGAGAGAGCGAGAGAGAGAGAGAGAGAGAGAGAGAGAGAGAGCATAGCCAGCTTTAGAGTGACCTAGCCATGTCTCATGGCTATTCCTGCTGGGATTTATGCCCTAAAATCCAATTTATTTGCATGACATAAATAATTAAATTGTTTAATTATATGAGATTATCTATAAATGAACTAATGGGACATTATCTTAGTTCATGAGATGCATAGTATGTGATTTATGCGAAAAGTTACAGAAGATATAAATCACAAGTTCTTTATAAACTCAGAATTTTAATTCATAGTAGGTGATGAAATTGGGCATTTCATCTGCGAAGACTATAACATATCAACTAAGATGATTTGTCTTGATCATGAAAGTAGAGACTTTTAGTTAATATGTTGATATGTTTTAAGAGTTAAGACATATTGAACTGGATCGCTGTGAGATTTATTATTCTCCTAACGACTGTCAATTGAATAATAAATCTCACGACTTCTATTTACATCGAGTTTAAATCCTGAAAGAATAATGGACCTAATCATGAGATGTAGGTTGCTTTGATATATCAGGAGTGAGATCTATAAGTTACAGTCAAAACCTCAGTATGTTGGGCAGCCACATTTAGTCTTGATGGAACATATATTCTCAAGATGGAATTCGTAATCTCTTAACAGAGATATAAAAATATTCCCTTGAGATAAGTTTAATAGGTTTGGTTATTCAGAGTGTTGGTCCCAACCACTTTAGTAAGAAGTTACTAAAGTATATATTTATGAAATTGGATTTCATAAATATATAATGAATAACATAAAGGATTAAATTGTGTACTCAATGATTAAGATGAGTAATCTTCAAAGTGGCAGTCTACATTCATGACTTTGTATTACTACGAATATTTTAATGAAAGGGTTGCATGTATAGTAAAGTCTTGATATATAATTTATTAATAAGGCCTAGAATGTAATTATATTCTTATAGTGGTATTGAATATAATTAATAGTAACTTTGGACTTGTCAAGAGTCGACAGAAAAGTCCAAGATCCATTGGAGCTAGAGTCTTATTTGTTCCCTTTGGTCCCATCTCAAGCCACAAACTAAAGCCCATTTGGGTAGGCCCAAAAGGCTAACCCAATTAGATAATAAGTTATTATTTAATAAGAGTTATTAAATAAAGAAACTATCAGAATAGTTAAAAACGTACGTTTGATGAAAAGAAAAGAAACCAGATTTTCTCCATAAGAAGAAGAAGAAGAAGGATTTTTTCTTTGAGAATTTATGTACAAAAGACTGATTAAGAGACCACACATCTTGGGCACCATGTGGAATTGAGATGAAGATTAAAGGTATTCTCAAGTCATGGTTTTGAAATTCACTGCATCAAGGTACGCTTCCTATTCTTTATTTTAGAATTCAAGGTTACATGTTATCTTTCAAGATTGAAGTAGATCCGTGTTTGTTGCTTCCGCTGTGTGTTTTGTATGAGATACAAAACCAGATTTCCCAATAAATGGTATCAGAGCGGTCTTCAATATCATGCTTGTATAACATGTGATTGAGTTTTAGAATTAAAGAAAATTAGTTTTCTTGGTGTTTTAATTTTTTGCAGTAAAGTTTCTGCATAATTTTTGTATCAATGGACCCATGTGTCATGTTCTTTAATGAGAGACATGGTTTGAGTTTTAAGAATATGAATGTTGTTGAACTGCTTCATTTGTTGGCAATTGGGCTTAGTTGTTGAACTTTATTCAATAACTATTGTTTATGAATTTATGCTCAGTATACCTATATGCGTCATTCGAAGTAGCTCATGTCCATGTTTCTTATTTACAGTGCCGTGTTTTCATAGTATTTGTTTTATTGATGAGCACGTTAAGTTCAATTGCTTGGATATAGTTGGCAGTTGAATTTTATTTGATAACCGTTGCTGATGCCATGTTTTGATATATGAGAAATGCATGTTGGTTCGTATTATCAATCACCCATATTTATGCATCAAGTTATAGTGCTGTATCATGATTAAGCATCTGATGTATTCATGGAGTTCGCATGCATCAAGGATTCTATTGAATCCGTATATTATATATATATATATATATATATGGGTTGATATGCAAAACGTTTGTATAAAAGGTGGCCCATATTATATCCTTTTATGAAGGTGTTGACTTTCATTGTTTAATAAAGGATTCATCATATTTTTTCTTGCCTTGCATTCTATATTTATTTTATGATCAGACAGTATGTTAATGCTAGGATTATGAAATTTATTCCTAATGAGATTAGGATTGTGTTTTCAAGGTTTCTAGCATTATTATGGTTCTTGATCTTGATATCGAAAACCATAATGTTTGATCTATAAATCTTCGTTGATAAAATCAAAAGTGTTTTTGATGGAAGAACAATGAAGATGTCAAAAACGGTTACTTGAAATTCTGAAAACAATTCAGTTTTGCCCTTGAAAAACTGAAAACACAGATTTTTCATGGGTAAGCTTCTCGCGAGGCTACTCACGAAAAATGCCACTGAAGCACACAAATTTTCACGGTTAAGCTTTACTTACGAAATAGTTGCGAGACAGTAGCGAAAATTTCTGTATGAATTTTGTGTTTTCAATTTTTTGCTTAAATCATTTTCGTGAGAAGTGCTTAGTCACAAGATACCCACGAGACAGCAGCGAAAGTTTTTGTCTGAATTTTGTGTTTTCACTATTTTGCCTTAACCCATTTTCACGGGAAGAGCTTAGTCGTGAGATTCTCGCGAAAATGCATTTGAAGGGAATTTTGAATTTTTTCTAAATGTTTTCAAATGTATAAGGTGTAAGGCAATGTGTGATGTGATTACACATTGTTCTAACTAAAAGAGCTAATGAGATCAAAGATATTAGTTAAATAGAAATCTTAATCTTAAATTGTTTTATGATTAAAAGTCCTTAATTTATTTTAATTAGAGGTTTTTAATGAGATTAAAATTCTAATTAAAAGTTATATAGTTTCTAATGAGATTAGAATACTTAATTTAGTAAATTAAGGATAGAGTTTTATATAACTAATTTTTGATTCATTAGTGTTTAAGGAATCCTAAATAGTTTAGGATTTCCATTTTAGTTAGTGATTCTAATAAGATTAGAGTCTTTATCAAGTGCAAAGTTATTAGTTGTGATGGATTCACAATTATTTAAAAGAAAAACCCAAATAATGAGTGGGAGTGCTGAAATAACCCTTTTGTTAAGTTTATTGTAATGTGAATAGATACCTTGTCTTGACTTTGAGTCTTGCATTCTGTGTGGAGGGTATTTACTTTCACTACAAAAAACTAGACCTATAGTGGCGTTTGTGAAATGCCACTATAGGCACTAAAAACGCCACTATAGGCCCATTTTGGTATAGTGGCGTTTACAAACGCCACTATTGTACCACCATTATAGACCTATAATGGCATTTTCGTAAAACGCCACTATAGGTCTGCTTATAGTGGCATTTTCAAATGCCACTATAGACCCTAGTTTAAACGCCACTATAGCCTTTTTTCGAAGATAAAAAAATTGGTCTATAGTGGCGTTTGCAAACGCCACTATAGGTTTGTAGTGATGGTACAATAGTGGCATTTGTAAAATGCCACTATAGACTCTACAAACGCCACTATAGCCAAAAAAACC
>NW_027069565.1:1265609-1279928 GCF_002906115.3 Quercus suber
CCCATGCAAAATTTAGAGGAATCCGCTAGGTGAGAACCTAGGCAAAAGTTAGGTATTATAGCTGAAGGAGAAGAGGGAGTTCCCACAAAGAAGCTGCTTCCTTCCTTTGAAAGGCATCCAAACCATTAAGGGTCTCTACTAAGATCAAGCCCACCGGGTTACCTTTCTTTTAGCTCATAAGCCACCATGCACATCCAAAGGTCCACACAATACGAATTTTGAACCTAGAAATACCTTGCAAGAGCACACAAGAAAAAGGCATGAAGAAAGTATGAACGTGGCCTCTCACCCATAAAAAGGGTTGAACTGAAAAACATTCCAAGAAGGAACCCAGTAATTGGTAGCAACACGAAGAAGATGCTCATCCACCCTAATTTGATGGTATGGGAAGACACAAGAAAAACTATAAGGGGTGATGGAATCCATGAAATTTGGACCAAGCCTTCTAATCCAAGCTGAGACATTAAGTGGAGAATTTTTTGCTATTGGGGGACCTCAAAAAGGGCCCTTTGGGTTGAAAATACGTTGGTAAGGGTTTTAGACTCAAATGGCTACTTTTATACTTAAGTAAGTCGAGTAGGCCCATGTACGCAAGGTTAACCTTGTGTACACAAAGTCAAAGCTGCGTACGTAGGTCTATCCCTACGTACGCATCGCTCTTGGCAGAGCCCATCCCCTGTTTTGAACATAGTTTTACTTCAAGGAATTCCTAGGATTCCTACAACCTAAAGGATTATCCAAGACATATTCCAAGCATAAGATTTCAAGCATCAAGAAGCAAAGTTGTATAAAAACATAAAATTAGTCATATATATTGTAATTTGAGTGCTATGTCCCAATTAAAAACATAAATGTAAAAAGATGTTCTTAAATGCAATCCTTTGTCTCAAACTAAATCCAAATGTTTGCTAAAGGGAAGTAAAAGAAAAAAGAAGCATAAAAGCAAAAAAAGAAAAAAGCTGTGTGTTGTATGCCTATATGTCTTGACTGCAGGTAATCAATGGTGCCACCTCTTCCTTAACTGATAGCTAGGTGTCACCTCTGAATCCTGCTCACCACCACGACCATCATCATCATCATCATCACCACTGCTTGGGTAAGCCACTCCGTCAGGGCCGTACAAGTGCCTTGAGTAGTTGGTCACCTCTAGCTTGAGATTCCTAGCCAACTAGACCAACTCCTAATACTTTTGGATAGTGGGCTATAATTCAAGGAGAGAAGGGTTAATGACTAAACCAAGAAAAAAGAATTGGCAAAAAGAGAAAGAACAAAAAGGGAAAGGATAGCTCATGACATTAGGATTACGGGGCACGACACGCTTCTGAGCAAAGCCATCAAGGCCATAAGTATAGATCATCCAAGGGAGATGTGGAGGATCAATGGGCTAACCGGTAGTAGGTTTCTCCTGTTACAGTTTTCCACATTAGAAGTCATGACAAATAAGGTAAAGGAAAAAAAGAAGAAAAAGAGATTAAGCATATACCTGAGTAGTAAGGGAAGGCATGAGGTGAGTTATGTTGAACTTTTCTTAGTCCAACCCCTCAAGAAGCTGCTTGGCATAAGGAATGCCACTCTCCCATGAATTGTACTTAGCATCAATCATGGAGTGTGGGTAAAGCATGAACTCAGAAGGGTCTATTGGAATCTGTGGTTGTCCCTACCTATTAACTAGCACCACACCCTCTCTAAAAAGTATTACGCCCTCAAGCCTGCTCCTTCAAAGGGCCGGGTGATCATTGAAGGAATGAGAGTCGCAAGCTCCAAGTCTTGAGAAGTAGGAAGGGGCTGACTTGCACATGTCGTCTAGTTAACCTATAATGACATAAGGTTAGAAGAAGGGTATCGTGAGGGAAATAGATGAAGAAGCATGAGCAACTAGAACTCTTGAACTTACCTCGCCCAAAGTCAACCCAGTAAGGTGGGTCCTCATATGAGGGAACTCCTTCAGAATTAGATCGATGCCTGGGTTATGAAGCCATACCTAACAACCCACCACTGCAAGAAGAAGCACAAGTTGTAGGTTAGATGCAAGAAAATACAATTTGCAAGACTACAAGCTACAAAGGGAAATACAAGGAATGTAAAGAGAACTAACCTCAAGGAGCTTCCAAGGCCTCACAAACTACCATAAAGAGCCCTAGCGAAGGGTAATCCGACACTAAGTAAAATAAAGATAGGCAAGACATGCCTGCCCCTAATTGGCCCTCTGTGCCTCTCCAAAGTCCTAAAAAAGGGATAACCACCTCAAGACACCATTACCCACCATTGGTAAAGAGGTAAGGCCCTAACATGTGAAGAAAGAAAGCCCTAGCCATATGGACACGCTCCTTTGTAGTCCTCTGTAGGAGAAGAAAGTAATCCGACACTAAGTTAAAGGAATGGATGGTCTCAGTAGAGTACTTCTTCCTTAACATGTCGAGACCCAGCTGGATGCCTAACACACCATCCAAACTGATAATGGCCCCTTCGAAGCTAAGGCCAATCATGCGGTAAAAGTCATAGGGAGTCCCCATTATCTCCCACTTAGCAATATGAAAGGTGTGGGTAGTATCCCACTACCTTTCAATGAGGTACTGCACCAAGGTGGCACTTGCAGACTTTTTTGGAAGAAGACCAATGATAGGCTCGAAGCCCGTCTCCTAGATGTAGGCCCTGGTTTTGAGGACAAGAAGTTGTACCACTCTACCACATTATTAGTGCTCCCCTACCAGTATAAAGGGATGATGACTTCAAAGAAAAAGAAAATGACATTAGATTCTTTATTCAAGCAGAATTAATAATAAATGATGTTTTTGATGCAAGAATGAAGATAAAGAGAAGGATGCGATGATGTTCAAATGTAAAATGACAAAAGGAGGTGTTAGGTTTGCATATAGAAGTGAAACAGATGAAAAGAAGTGACAATGGGCAGAGTAGGGCCTCCGCCAAGCGTCCCATGTACGCGGGTCAAAGCCCACGTATGCAGGTAAGACCCAACATATGTAGGCCCATTCTCAAATATGTAGATCCTTAAGAACAAGCATGCATATGCAAGAACAGAGCTGCGTGCACATGAGTACAAGCTGTGTACGTAGGCCCGAGCCTATGCACGCAGAAGCATAGTCAGAAGTAGTTCTTTGACATTTTCAAGCATACATCATCCAAAATCAATCCTAAATATGTTCCTACTCGTCCTAAGATGTCAAGTTTTCATCTAATCCCATCCCACAACAAAACCCAAGCATTCACATGGCCAAAAGCACATCAAAATAGAAGATTAAATAGAAACTTGAAAATGAGAAAAGTTTGGAAAAAACTTACAGATTCAGCCATAGGGATGTGATTCTCTGGCCGGTATATCAATGAGGGGGGCTCTATTAGTCTTACTGATCCACTCTAGCAAGTAAGTAGAAATGCATTGAAGGAAAGGACATAAGAAGTCTTCTTGGCCTTGGGTGCCATTAAAGGAGATGAAGAGAGTCTAGAGAGAAAATAAGAGAATGTGGGGGGTTTTAAGAGAATGAGAGAGTTAGATGGTGTAAGGAAAAGAGAGAAGAGGGAGATGAATGTAGAGAGAAAAAGAAAGAAAGAAGAGTTATGAGGAATGTAAAGAGGTGAGGGAGATGAAGAAAATGAAGAAGAAAAAGAAACAGCTGGTATCCATTGGAGAGAAAAATGAAAAGGCAGGAAGACACCTGACGGCTAAACTATGTGTAGTTTAGGCCTCACCACTAAACTCTGTGTAGTTTAGTCATGAACAATAATAATAAAAAAAAAAAAAACAAAAATACATTCTTTAAAAAAAAAGGGAGGAACATCTCAAGATTGCCCCAATTAGGCACAAAATCATCAAAAGACTCCTTAGTGAGTAGCAAAGGAGGTAGAAGACTCTTCCCCCATTGAAGCATGTACATCCCAAACCCATTTCTAGCAGATTACACAAAATCGAGGACATTATCCAAGAAAGGAAGTAGAAAATTCTTCCCTAATTGATCAAGCATACCAAGAACATTATCCTTTACAAGGAAGCAGAAGACTATTCCTCAATGATTCACTCACATCAAGCATCATCCCTATGGAGGAGGCAGAAAATTCTTTCTCAATAGTTCAAGTACATTTAAATAATCCCTAGTAAGGAAGCAGAAGATTCTTCCCTAATAGATCAAGCATATCAAGAACATTCTTAAAACACGTCAAGCATCATCCCCATGGAGGAGGTAGAAGATTCTTCCCCAATGTATCCTTGGTGAATTAGTACACCTAGAGCATCCCTTGTGAGGAAGCAGAAGATTCTTCCCCAGTGAGTCCAATACCAAAAAAAAAAAAAAAAAAAAAAAAGCCCCTGCAAGGAAGCAGGAGATTCTTCCTCAAAGTCCTTAGCAAACCATGAAAGAAGCAAAAGATTCTTCCCCAGTGGATCACGCATCTACAAAACTCCTCAGTGAGTCCATTCCTACTACTCCTCAGCAAGTTTCTCATCACCAAGCAAGTCATGAGAGGTAGAAGATTCCTCCCCATACATGTCTACTCCTCAATGAGTTTCTCATCCCTAAGCAAGTCATGAGAGGCAAAAGATTCCTCCTCATTCATACCTACTACTTAGCAAGTTTTCACTATTCTAAGTGGATCCAACAATCAAGAATACTCGCGATAGTGAGTCGCTCGCCATTTGCTTACAAGTGGCAAAACGAGTTTTGGGACAGAGAACCTGTTGTTGCTTGTTTCCCAAGCAACAAAGGTGGGACTTCGGACATACAAATCTTAGGAAACTCTTCAAAATCGTACCTCGCCACATGTATGCCTATTGTGTGTCATGTGCATGGGTTGGGCCCGAATCATACATCAAAACAAAAGGGCCCTTATTCCCTAATGATGCTTAAACTCTAAGGCCCAAGGCCAATTTAGAGCCCAATCAAATATCAAATTGACTTAACGAGTGTTAAAATGGAAAATATAACTTTTTAAATAATCAAAAATTGAATTTTGGAAATAAAAGACCAAGGTGACCCTCAGCCTATATATGTGGGTAGTGGCCTCTATACATGGGCCAAAGCATGCGTACACAGGCACATTCCTGCGTACGCAACTAGGGTTTCAGAAGCATGAAAAAGGCAAGTTTTCTACAATAATGGTTGAGGTTTGGAAAGAATACCACGTCATATGGGAGCTGTTCCAAACCCTATTTTTCCATTATATAAAGCCTTACATGGTACATTTTCAAACACACACAAAAATCCTATAGGAAAAACCTAAGATTCACTAAAAAATAGTGAATCAAAAGGGAGTTTTTCACAAAACACCCTCAAGTCAATTTTATTTGATTGTGATCTTTTCTATCCCCAATCCTTTAAGTTTAAGATTACTAATCATATGTTTATTGACTATGATAGATTTGACTGAGGAGAATGGTCAAAATCAAAGCTTGGGAACTCCTTGAGATGTACGATAAGGTGTTCACATGTTAGATGTATGTTAGGGTTCTTATATATGCTCGAGTTTGGCTCTCTTTTGCTTTAGGTTTGAAAGCTCAAAATGTGTTCAAAACACAAGAGCTTGTTTAGACCCCCAATTAAAGTTACGGCTAGATTGCTTCTACTCTAACTTATCTAAGTGCAAAAACAAGAGTAAATGAAATGCAAACAATCGATACTGCTCTAGTGCATAAACTTGAATAGCGAACAATAAAAGTAAAGCATAAGAGTAAAGGAAGAGAGAATGCAAATACAAGATAACACGCCGATGTGTTATCGAAGAGGAAACTGAAGAATTTGGCAAAAAACCTCTCTGCCGCCCTCCAAGCGGTAATCGATCCACTAGATAATTAGTTGGGATACATGGGTTACTAAGAGACCCTCCAAGCCTAAGCTACCCGATGTACCTAAGCCCTCCAAGCTCCTACTCCAACAAGGCTTCTCAGAACCGTGTCTTGTCTAGCTTTCCGAATCCTACAATATGCCCAATTGCATCCACCAAGCCTCACCGGCTTCTTTTGGCAAATCCCCAAAGCTTTCCAAGCTCCAAAACACTCTCTACACTCTGAATAGGTGTGGTTTGTCTTTGGGTAAAAATCTCCTCTCAAGGTATGATAATGGGAGAGGGATGGAGTAGAGGCTACAATGATTTCTCACTAAGGATAAGTAGCTCTCTCTCAAAAAGATGGGTGTGTGTGTTGTAGAAAACTTATCTAGGTTTTTCTCTTTGAATGGCCTCCTTTACATTTATGGGTAATGAGGGTATATATAGTATGGGTGAAGGGTAAGAAAGTCATACTAAAAAATCCTCCAAGCAGAATGTTTCGCAATTACCTCACAGGAAGGTCTTACCTGCAAGACATTCGCGAAAATGATAGCCTGGCACAACTCTTCAGCTACCAGTCACGTGCTTCTCACATGCCCTTTTCGCGGGAACCCTTCTCCCGAACTTCTCGCGAGCTAGTCGCGAAATGCATTGATCTTCATTTAAGCTTAAGTCTTCACCAACTTAATACTAAACTCAATACAATAAAATCCCACAAAATACAAGGAACAAAATTAAAGCAATTACAACACCTTTTGTCATGGTATAAAGCCAACATGAAACATAGTTGTAAATCACAACTTTACAATCTCCCCTTTTGGCTATTCCATGACAAAACACCTTATAACAGTATCTAGACTTAAACGTGAGTTTAGGAACAATGGCAAAACTCACTCACACCTAAATCTAGAAGTTGTGATGAACTTGGAACAAGATATTTGTAACTTGAAACACTTGCACAAAATGCATTAAACCCTCAAGGTAAATCAAGTGATAAAAGGATAAGTATAATGTAACAAGTAAATATACAATCAAGTAAACATGTTGTAAAACATATGAGCAACTTGATCAAACATAAAACAGTCATATGGAAATGACTATAATGATCATATAGCAAAGCAAATGATCATTCGATCATGCAACCAATAAAGCACAATAGTATAAAGACAAATGCATGTCCAACACATAAGCACGATGCAATGAGAGCAATAAAGCAAATCAAAGCACCATAAAGCAACGAGAAAACAAGCATAAGTAAAAACAAACAAAACAAAGTTTTCTAAAAAAAAATGTCTTCTCCCCCTTGGTATATGCATCTCCCCTATGGCTTTCTCCCCCTATGAATGTGCACGAGGTAAAATTTCTCCCCTTAAGAGTGTACACATAAGTCATATAGAAATGACGATACTCTCCTCCTTTTTGTCACGAATAGACAAATGAATCAAGAAGAAGGAGGGAAATAAAATGAGATATGAAAAGGGATAAAATATGATGCATGAGGGGTGCAACATGAATGAGAAAAAGAAGCTCAAACGAAAGACAAAAACATAAAAAAAATGCTACAAATCATAAAGAACATGACATGCTGGATGATAGAACATGATATAGATCTAGGCATGACATAGACACAAAGAACATGTTATATGTGCTAAAAGGTATAAAAAGACTTAACTAGCATGAGTGAATGCAAAACATGTCAAGTGTTAGAGTGTGTGCAGCAAAGGTGCATCTAGTGTGCCGTGAGATGCATGATCAATGCATGAATAAGCACTCACGAGGCAAAGTATATAAAACACACAACCAATAATCAAAACATGATAAACATGAATAATTATGGTTATCCCCAAATTTTGGTACTCATCGGAGTTCAAAACAATGAGAAAATGCCATTTGGGCATTTTATCAAACACTTAGAGTGCACACACTACACATGTATGATAAACAATGCAAGAAAATATGAAAATCTTTCCTAAATACGTGTTATTTTTGCCACACGGGGCCAAAATCCAAAGAAAATCATCATTTTAAACAAAGCCCAATAAAAAAGATTGACAAAAAATAAGTTTTCCAACTCCTATTTGAAAAAATCCCAACTATGAACATAGAACCTCCAAAAATGTAATCTAAGGATCAAGATCCATGAGAGGAGTTAAAGATTACCTTATAGATATTAATGGAATAAAAAACAATTGAATTTATTTGGGTTTTGATGTAGAAACATTAAAATAGGGGTTTGGGAGAGAATGAGAGACGTTTAAAACAAAAGACCCACGAAATGTCCTTTAAAAAGCTGATCTGGAAATGTTCTTTAATTACTTGTGAAATTTTTCATGGGTAGATCTTATTCGCGAAACAATCACAAAATAGTCGCGAAAGTCTTTGTCCAAAGTTGAAAAATTTGAGATATGGACCATTTTACTCCCAGTTGAGCTTACACATGAAATGTGTCACGAAAACACCCAGAAAATATGTTTTTCACACAAAAACAACTTGAAAAACTTTGAAAAACTTGGGTGATACAAATCACTTCCAAAAGCAAACAAAAAGAACAAAAATCTTTTTGGTTTGATCCACATATAGTTGAGCACACACACATCACATTTGAACATGTACGATCACACAAATGAGATATGCATTAATTGAATCAAAGTCTTGTGTGTTGTGGGTGAGTATCAAGTGTGTAATAGTCCTTAGACCAGAGTGAAGCTTCAATGATCAATTCAATCAAGTCATACACAACTGATACTAAGTCAAGTGGACTATCTCTATTATAGAAATGAGCATATATGACCTCTCACAAAATGATTACAAATCATAGAAGTTTTTCATTTGGCTTCTTTATAAATCATAACATTTGATCCATTTTGGATAATACATCTCTTTTTGAGATTGGTGCTTGAAATTTTAATATTTCAACATTGAGAATTAGCCTTTGGATTTTTGAGCACCATACATTTCAAAACAAAAGTCGCTTTCCCTTTTTCTTAGTCAAATACTAATATGTGTGACAAGCTTTTACGGCCCAATATCTCCTTTTCACTTTGAGATTTACATTTGGTGAGCTCTATTATAAAAACATAAAAATAAAGTGGGAATAGATATAGGCACAAGTCTATGCAAGTATCAGGACCATCAAGGCTATTGACCAATCATTCATGACAAGCTTGAAGATCTATTTACAACAATCACACATAGTTTTCAAGATTTCTTCCACATAGATAAATGTGCATACTAAACAAGTTAAGCTCGTAAATGTATTACACCATTAGTACGAAGGTACTAGGCCAAACTCCTATGAGATATGTGTTCAAGTACATGCTGATTAAACCCAAAATGATTTTTGAGTGTTTTATATGTTTTTGAAAGTGATTTTATACTTTCATGTCTTTAGTTTTTGTTCAAAATGCATTTTTGTGTTTTCTTCAAAAATTGGTTTAGAGGTTGTTTTACGAGAAGCTCCCATCTTAGAGCTTCTTGTGAAAAGACCTGAAGGGAAGAGGGTTAGCCACCTCAAAGACACCGTTTGCCCACCATTGGCAAAGAGGTAGACCCCCATCAAGTGGAGAATGAAATCCCTAGTCATACAGACACATTCCTCCATGGTCTTCTGTGGAAGGAACATTTAATCCAACAGTAGGTTGAAGTAGTAGATGATCTCGGGGGAGTACTTCCTCCCGAACATGTTAATGCCTAGTTAGACACCTGACACACCGTCTAAACTGATGATGGCCCCCTAGAAGCTAAGGCCAGTCATGCGGTAGAAGCTGTAGGGAGTCAATGTCATCTCCTACTTGGCAATGTAAAAGGTTTTGGAAGTGTCCCACCACCTCTCAATAATGGCACTGTGCCAAGCTAACACTTGCAGACTTTTTCAGAAGAAGACTAATGATGGGCTTAAAGCCCACCTCCTGGATATAACCCCCGGTTTTGGGGGTAAGTAGGCTGAACCACTCTACCACCTTATTGGTACTTCCCCTACTAGCATAAGGGGATGATAACTACAAAAAAGAAAGAGGTCATTAGATTCATGATTCAAGAGAGATTCAATAAATACGGTGTTTTAATGTGAGAATGAAGATGATAAGAATGATACAGTGATAATCAGGTGCAAAAATGGTAAGAATATGTGTTAAAATTGCATGTGGAAGTGAAATGGTTAAAAAAAAAAGGAGTAGGAATGGGTAGAACAGGGCTTCTATCAAGCGTCTCATGTACGCGAGTCAAAGCCCACGCACACAAGCAACACCCAACATATGCATGTCCATTCCCACATATGCAGAAATGCAAGAACAAAGCTGCATCACAAGAACAAAGTTGTGTACACATGAATACAAGCTACGTGCGCTGGCTCGAGTCCACGCACGCAAGAACACATGCAAAAGCAGTTCTTCAACATTTTCAAGGAGCCTTCACCCAAAATCAATCCAAGACATGTTCCTACCCCTACTAAGGCATCAGGTTTTCATCTAAACTCATCCCACATCAAAACACAAGCATTTACATAGCAAAAAATAAATCTAAACCAAAGATTAAAGGAAAACTTGAAAATGAGAAAAAAAGAAAAACTTGCCGATTCACCCGCAGGAATGTGATTCTCTGGCCGGTATATCAACAGTGGAGGCCCTACCAACCTCGTGGCTCTGCTCCAACAAGACAAAAGGCATCATTATCAAGGACGTGGGAGGATTTCTTGGCCTTGGCTACCATTGGAGGAGATGATGAGGGGAAGAGAAAATGAGGAAATGAGAGAGTTTGAGAGAATGAGGAAGCTAGGAGGTGTAAGGAAAAGAAAGGGGAAAGAGAGAAAAGAGATAGGAGTTATGAAGAATACGAAGGGGTGAAGAAGATGAAGAGAATGAAGTAGAAGAAAGAAGAAATGGTTGGCAACCGTTGGAGAAAATGAAAATGTGAGAACACACCTTATGGCTAAACTACGTGTAGCTTAGGCCTCACCACTAAACTACATGTAGTTTAGTCATGAACAATAAAAACATAAAATAAAATTTCTTTCAAGGAAGGGGTATCTTAAGTTTCCCACAACTAAAAACAAATTATCAAAAAAAAAAAAAATATTGAAGCCATGCAAATCTAACCAAGAAAAAAGTGAAGGAAGTACTGTTCATTAAAGCTCGACAAAAGTCTCAACAAAATTCTTTCTATCTAGAATTACTGCTAAACTCGATAGAAGCTCGACAAAAGTTGTGTCTATCAAGAATTATGAAATCAAGTTTTCCAGATCTGATTACAGACATATCCTTGAGTATTTTTGTAGTGATTTTTTCTCACAACCCTAGACATATATAAGGATTATTTTAAAAGCCGTCACAAGTGATGGAAGGTGATGCAAAGTGATAATCCATGCATATTGTGACTGAACACAGAAATTGCTCTAGTTCATCATATTCTCTATAGAAGCTACTGTGTCTTTACACTAAGAGTTTTGTGACCAAGGAGCTTCCTGATGTTCATTGTTGGATGAACTAAAGAACTTGCAGCCAACATCATCCTCAGTTGGTGTGTTAGTCACGTACTAAGATTCGTGCATTAGCTGGAGAGATTACTGCTACAATACAAGTCCAATTGGGTATTGGGGTAAGATTCAACTGTAGGTTAGTATTGTGTATTGGGATTCCTTTTACTAGTAACCGCTTGTGATTGATAATAATGGATTCTTGAGAGTGGTGACCTTAAATTCACCCGGTGGAGTTTTTCCTTGGTGGTTTCCTCATTCGTAAACAAATAACCTCTATCAAATTTATTTTTCCGCTGCATTTAGCATAATTGGGATTTGTTTGTGCTACCACGCTATTGCATGTTAAATTGACTTAATTAATTAACTTGGATAATTAATTGATTAATTTACCAAATGGGTCAATACATTGTTGGCCTATCATAAGAGAAAGAGAAAGAACTAACCTCTAGAAGCTTCCAAGGCCCTACCAGTTGGCAAAGACCCCCCGTCTGAGTGTGTCCAGGCATGAATACAAATAGCAAGACATGCCTGCCTCAGTTAGCTCCCGCAATAGCCTTGAAGTCACAAAGAGGGCTAGCTACCTCAAGTATATAGTCTGCCCTCCATTGGCAAAGAGATATGCCCCTAGAATGTATAGCGAGAATGCCCTAGCATTCAGGCAAAGTCCACAGTTGTTTCCTAGGCAAAGGGGTGGTAATCCACCTCAATGTTGAAGTAGCGGATATGTCTAAAGAGTATCCTCTCCTAAGCAAGTCAATTACCAACTGAGTGCCTAACTCACCTTCTAAGTTTATGGTAGCACCGTCACACCTAAGGCCGATCATGCAGTGCAAGTCTCGAAAAGTAACAGTCATCTCCCTCAGTAAATAGAAGGTGTGAGTAGTGTCCACCACCTCTCAGCAAGACATTGAGCCAGGATAGCTCTCGCCGACCTCTCTGGTAGAAGAAACATGATGGGCTCAAAGCTCATGGCCCAGATAGAAACACAAAAATAGAGCAATAACCAAAACGTAAAATCTAACAACCTAGCATGCTTAAAAACATAAGGAAAACCTAAAACTAACCTAACAAACATATATAAACGTAAGCTAAACAGAAGAAACGGATTAAAATAGAATTAAAGACATAAAGAAAAAGAAAAGTTTAAAAGAGTACTTAAAGCAAAGCTTCTAAGCTTGATTTTTACTGTTCCCCTTGTCAAATCTATCAAAATTCAATGAAAAAGTGATTAATAATTGTAAACTTAAGAGACTGGGGCTAGAAAAGGTCCAATCAAATAAAAATGACTTGAGGGTGTTTTGTGAAAAACTCCTTTTGATTCACTATTTTTTGGTGAATCTTAGGTTTTCCATGTAGGATTTTTGTTTGTTTTGAAAGTATACCATGTAAGGTTTTTTATAGTTGAAAATATAGGGTTTGGAGTGGCTCCCAAATGGTGTGGGATTCATTTCAAACCTCAACCATTATTGTAGAAAACGTACCCTTCTTACGCTTTTAAACCCTAGATGTGTGCGCAAGATTGTGCCTGCGTACACATGCAGTGGCACATGTATGTAGGCCGAGGGTTACTTTGGTCAATTTATTTCAAAAAAAAAAGATTTTTGCTCATTGAAAAGGTTATATTTTCCATTTTAACAATCCTCAAGTCAATTTAATATGTAATTGGGCTCTAAACTAGCCTTAGGCCTTAGAGTTCAAGTATCATTGGGGAACGAGGGCCGAGTTGTAAAGGGTACGAAATACAGTGTCCACAGATGCCTCTCTTTTGATTCATGAGCTTTGCTAACGGAATCAAAAGAATAAGAGACAAAACATTTGGTTTCAACGTATAGCTCAGGCCCAACCTATGCATACGACACACATCACACATACATGGGGCAGGGTGCAACTCTAAAGAGCTGTGTGGGATTCGTATGTCCAAAGTCTTACCTTTGTTGTTTGGAAAATGAGCAATAACAGGTTCACTATCCTATAACTTGTTTTGCCACTTGTAAGTAAATGATGAGTGACTTACAATCCTAGAGTCACTAAAAGAAAAAAAGAAACAAATAAGGGTGCTTTTGCGAGCTAACCAATAAACAATAAAAGGATATAGTCTCTATGGCGTCTATCTAGGGCTCTTGTCTCAAACGGGCTCTTCTCCAGGTGACTTGTTCCTCTTATCTTCTTCACTTCTTTCTCTACCTTGTCAGGTAAGGCTCTTGCCTTGGGTTGGCCTTGGCCTTTTTCTCTATCACTATCTCTTCCGCGTCTGCATGTTCAATTCTCAGAGGATGCACAAGTAGGATCCACTAGGGATGGTGAAAAACTCGCTGAGGAGTGGATGTGCATGGGAAGGAATCTTCTACCTCTTGCTTGGATAAGAGAAACTTACTGAGGAGTAGTATAGATGAACTCTCTAAGGAGTAGCATAGATGTGTGGTCTACTGGGGAAGAATCTTTTGCTTCCTTCATTATTTATTAAGGATTTTAAGGAAGAATCTTCTGCGTCCTTGCTGGGGAGTTTTTGATATATGGGACTCACTGGGGAAGAATCTTCTGCTTCTTTACTAGGGATACTTTGAGGAAGAATCTTCTGCTTCCTTACTAGGGACTTGCTTTGATGTACTTTGGCCTATTAAGGAGGACTCTTCTACATTCTTAATAGGGACTTGCTTAACACATCTGGATCATTGAGGAAGATTCTTTTGCTTCCTTCCATAGGGATGACAATTGATACATTTGAGAAAGAATCTTCTGCTTCCTCATTGGGGATTTGCTTTAGATGCTTAGAGTGTTGAGGAAGAGTCTTCTACTTCCTTACCGAGTATGGTGTTTGACATGTTTGATTCAGTTGAGGAAGAATCTTTGCTTCTTCACTGGGGATGTTTTGCTTGAAATGCTTGGAAGGTTGAGGAAGAGTCTTCCACTTCCGTACTAAGTATGGTATTTGACATGCTTGACTCGTTAAGGGAAGGTTCTTAAGGTGCTTGAACCACCAGGGATAGTGTGTGATGTGCTTGATCCACTAGGCATTATTCTTATGTGCTTGATCCGTTGGGGGTTATCTGATATGCTTGATCCACTAGGGA
>NW_027069565.1:1279953-1369823 GCF_002906115.3 Quercus suber
CCCAACACACCACACACACACAATGAAAGGCATTGAATCTCAAACTCACATCACCAGAAGATAACCAATTTAGGTAGGCCTTCACTGTAAGGATTCCTAAGGCTCAGGTTTAGCCTTGGAATGATAAGACCATATCGAACAACCTAGCACTAAAAAGAAAAAGAGAACATAAATACAGTTTGTAAGAGCATAGTGTACAAGGTGAATACAGTTTGCAAGAATTACAGTGTATAGGTGAATGCAATTTACAGTGTATAGAGAATATAGTTTGCAAGATGACAATTTGCAAGCACAAAGAGAGTGTGATGATAGTCTGCAATAACATGGGTTACTGTTTTCCTTAGCATTGTACAATAGCTACAAGATGTTAGGACATATCTATGTAATTGGCTAATCCTTGACAAAATGCACTTTACTTGTAATGGTAGATCTAAGATGGATTTAATACTTCAAAAACAAGGTTCAAGTTTAGTATTGAAGCCATGCAAATCTAACCAAGAAAAAAGTGAAGGAAGTACTGTTCATTAAAGCTCGACAAAAGTCTCAACAAAATTCTTTCTATCTAGAATTACTGCTAAACTCGATAGAAGCTCGACAAAAGTTGTGTCTATCAAGAATTATGAAATCAAGTTTTCCAGATCTGATTACAGACATATCCTTGAGTATTTTTGTAGTGATTTTTTCTCACAACCCTAGACATATATAAGGATTATTTTAAAAGCCGTCACAAGTGATGGAAGGTGATGCAAAGTGATAATCCATGCATATTGTGACTGAACACAGAAATTGCTCTAGTTCATCATATTCTCTATAGAAGCTACTGTGTCTTTACACTAAGAGTTTTGTGACCAAGGAGCTTCCTGATGTTCATTGTTGGATGAACTAAAGAACTTGCAGCCAACATCATCCTCAGTTGGTGTGTTAGTCACGTACTAAGATTCGTGCATTAGCTGGAGAGATTACTGCTACAATACAAGTCCAATTGGGTATTGGGGTAAGATTCAACTGTAGGTTAGTATTGTGTATTGGGATTCCTTTTACTAGTAACCGCTTGTGATTGATAATAATGGATTCTTGAGAGTGGTGACCTTAAATTCACCCGGTGGAGTTTTTCCTTGGTGGTTTTCCTCATTCGTAAACAAATAACCTCTATCAAATTTATTTTTCCGCTGCATTTAGCATAATTGGTGATTTGTTTGTGCTACCACGCTATTGCATGTTAAATTGACTTAATTAATTAACTTGGATAATTAATTGATTAATTTACCAAATGGGTCAATACATTGTTGGCCTATCATAAGAGAAAGAGAAAGAACTAACCTCTAGAAGCTTCCAAGGCCCTACCAGTTGGCAAAGACCCCCCGTCTGAGTGTGTCCAGGCATGAATACAAATAGCAAGACATGCCTGCCTCAGTTAGCTCCCGCAATAGCCTTGAAGTCACAAAGAGGGCTAGCTACCTCAAGTATATAGTCTGCCCTCCATTGGCAAAGAGATATGCCCCTAGAATGTATAGCGAGAATGCCTAGCATTCAGGCAAAGTCCACAGTTGTTTCCTAGGCAAAGGGGTGGTAATCCACCTCAATGTTGAAGTAGCGGATATGTCTAAAGAGTACCTCCTCCTAAGCAAGTCAATTACCAACTGAGTGCCTAACTCACCTTCTAAGTTTATGGTAGCACCGTCACACCTAAGGCCGATCATGCAGTGCAAGTCTCGAAAAGTAACAGTCATCTCCTCTCAGTAATATAGAAGGTGTGAGTAGTGTCCACCACCTCTCAGCAAGACATTGAGCCAGGATAGCTCTCGCCGACCTCTCTGGTAGAAGAAACATGATGGGCTCAAAGCTCATGGCCCAGATAGAACACAAAAATAGAGCAATAACCAAAACGTAAAATCTAACAACCTAGCATGCTTAAAAACATAAGGAAACCTAAAACTAACCTAACAAACATATATAAACGTAAGCTAAACAGAAAACGGATTAAAATAAGAATTAAAGACATAAAGAAAAAGAAAAGTTTAAAAGAGTACTTAAAGCAAAGCTTCTAAGCTTGATTTTTACTGTTCCCCTTGTCAAATCTATCAAATTCAATGAAAAAGTGATTAATAATTGTAAACTTAAGAGACTGGGGCTAGAAAAGGTCCAATCAAATAAAAATGACTTGAGGGTGTTTTGTGAAAAACTCCTTTTGATTCACTATTTTTTGGTGAATCTTAGGTTTTTCCATGTAGGATTTTTGTTTGTTTTGAAAGTATACCATGTAAGGTTTTTTATAGTTGAAAATATAGGGTTTGGAGTGGCTCCCAAATGGTGTGGGATTCATTTCAAACCTCAACCATTATTGTAGAAAACGTACCTTCTTACGCTTTTAAAACCCTAGATGTGTGCGCAAGATTGTGCCTGCGTACACATGCAGTGGCACATGTATGTAGGCCGAGGGTTACTTTGGTCAATTTATTTCAAAAAAAAAAGATTTTTGCTCATTGAAAAGGTTATATTTTCCATTTTAACAATCCTCAAGTCAATTTAATATGTAATTGGGCTCTAAACTAGCCTTAGGCCTTAGAGTTCAAGTATCATTGGGAACGAGGGCCGAGTTGTAAAGGGTACGAAATACAGTGTCCACAGATGCCTCTCTTTTGATTCATGAGCTTTGCTAACGGAATCAAAAGAATAAGAGACAAAACATTTGGTTTCAACGTATAGCTCAGGCCCAACCTATGCATACGACACACATCACACATACATGGGGCAGGGTGCAACTCTAAAGAGCTGTGTGGGATTCGTATGTCCAAAGTCTTACCTTTGTTGTTTGGAAAATGAGCAATAACAGGTTCACTATCCTATAACTTGTTTTGCCACTTGTAAGTAAATGATGAGTGACTTACAATCCTAGAGTCACTAAAAGAAAAAAAGAAAACAAATAAGGGTGCTTTTGCGAGCTAACCAATAAACAATAAAAGGATATAGTCTCTATGGCGTCTATCTAGGGCTCTTGTCTCAAACGGGCTCTTCTCAGGGTGTGTTTTTTTTTTTTTTAAACATGCCTTTATGCCTTCTTTTTAACCTCATGCACTTTTACAGATCAACTAGAACCTGTGGCCTGACGTTCCTCATTCTGAATCCTTATTTGGAGGCATCTACTATTGTTGTCTCCAAGATCACCCAGCCTTTAGAGGGTGCAAGTTTAAGGGTGCTCTATTTGGCGGAGTGAGTGCACTGCCAACTGGTGGGTAAGGATGCCCTACAGCTGCCTATAGACCCGTTGGAGTTCATGCTTACCCCACTCTCCATGATTGACGCTGAGTACACCATATGGAGTCCTGGTGTGGCCTATTTTAGCTTAAAGAGGATTTGGACTATGAGGAATTCAACTGCACTTGCCTTATGCCCTCCCTTACTATCGAGGTATGTGCTCTTTCTTCATCCTTTCCATTCCTATTCTCTTCTTTTGTGTTCTTGTACATGGTGATGTTGAACCAACATGCTTGTACCAGGATGCTCCTGCTCCTAGCGTTCCTATTGACCTTCCTCATTTGCCTTGGAAGATCTATGCTTATGGCCCTGATGGCTTTGCTAGGGAGTGTCTCGTGCCTTGTAACACAAATGTCATGGGCTATCCTTTTCCGAACGGCACACAGGCAGTGAGTTCTCTCCCATTTCCTTCTTCTCTATTTCTTCTTCTCTTGCATCTTTCAATTACTCATTCTAACCCATTTCCCTTCTTATTTCTACCCACTATCCAGGAGCACGAGCAGTTGGTATGGCTAGTTGGGAACCTCAAACTAGAGGTGACTTAGTTTTCAAAAGACTTGTACGGCCCTGAAGGATTGGAGGTGACTCATAATCAAGGAAGTGGTGTTTCCAGCGATTCCTATAGACAAATAGATAGACAAACACAAACACAACATAGCATATCATACCCTTTTCTTTTTTGTCTGTTGCTTTTATTATTTTCTCTTTTTAGCACACATTTCTGAACTTTGGATTTAGTTTGAGACATTGGGTTTTATTTTAAGAACATCTTTTACATTCTTGCTTTTTATTTGGGATATGTACTTAATATACAACTTATGGGAATGGATGCACAATTCTGTGCTTCTCTTATCTTTGATGCTTGAAAATCTGAGTTTAAGTTGTGTCTTGAATAGTCCTTTGGGCCATAGGATTCATAGAAGAAACATGTAGAAGAAAATCATACTCAAAATAGAGAAAATTAGGGTTTTCCCACTTGCTATGCATGCGTATAAAGGACTCTGCATACATAGCCTTGACCCTGCATATGCAGCTTTGACCATGCATACGCATGCCGCAGGTCAGAGAAAATTAGGGTTTTGAGCAAGATTCATGAGGCTTGGCCATAACAAAGGGTGACTAAGGACATTCGTCCTCCCCCATTCCTTCATCTAATTTTGATGTACAAGAAGTGCCTACAAGATGACATGAAGTGGGTCCTCATAGATAAAAAGCTTACAAGAAGTCTAGCAAAAGGAAGAGGGCTAAATGTCAATCTTGATATAGCCCAAATTTTACTTTTCTTTTGAATTTAATAAAGGATTGGGATGTTCCAAATCTGCTATGGAAACAATTTATCATCTTTTAATTTAAGCAATAAGAGAATCGTTCATTTATTGTCTTTGCCTATTGTCTTAATTTTTCTTTTTCGTGTCATGTAATTTTTGCCCATGACCATGGTCTTTCCCCTATCTTTTGCCTAGATCGCCCTTTCAGGTTTTCAACCTAGCAGGGTCCTTTTGCTTTAACTTTTGCCTATGGCGCCCTTTTGGGTTTTAAACCTAGCAAGCTTTTTAATTTTTTTTTTCAAACATTATATTTTCAAAGTCTATCCATGTTGATTGGGTGAAGCATCTCTTCTGCAGCCAAATCTATAATCCTTATAGTACCCTTTAACATAATCTTCTTAATAATGAAAAGCCCAGACCATCTTGGCTTCATCTTTCCTCTTGGATCGAAAGTTTCATCTCTAGTCACTTTTAGGACCAAATCCCCTTCTTTAAGGTTTCTAGGTTTCACCTTTTTGTTAAATGCTCTAGCAATCCTCTTTTGGTATCCTTGTGCATGGTATTGTGCCCTAGCTTGCTTCTCATCTATCAAAGCCAATTGCTCATATCTTGCCTTCATCTAGTTTTCTTCTAAGACCTTAGTTTCTACCAACACTCTCAAAGATTGTATCTCCACTTCAATTGGAAGCATTGCTTCACTCCCATAGACCAAAGAGTATGGTGTTGCCCCAATTGATGCACGAATAGAAGTTTTGTAACCCCACAGAGCAAATGAAAGTTTCTTAACCCAGTATTTGTATGTCACTACTATTTTGGTTAGGATGTTCTTAATGTTCTTATTGCCTGCTTCTACACCCCATTAGTCTACGGTCGGTATGGTGAAAACTTGTGATACTCAATGTTATACAACTCCATGATCCTTTGAACCTCCCCCTCAAAGTGGGAGCCATTATCCAAGATGATGTCTTGGGGTACCCCATATTAGCAGATGATGTTATTCTCTATAAATCGAGCCACGTGCTTGGCTTTCAACACTGAGTAGTCGATTGAGGACTTAGGGGCTATTCTTCCAATCATATCTATGCCCCATACTATGAAAGGCTAAGGAGAGGTCATGCTATACAATTCACTAGGTGGTATGTGGTTCAAGTCTGCATGCGTTTCGCAGTCATGGCAACTCTTCACAAAGTCCACACAATCGGTTTCCATCATGTTCCAATATTACCCTACCCTTAGAATCTTCTTGGCTAGCATCCTCCTATTCATATGAGGACCATAAATCCTTTGGTGAATTTCCTCCATAGCTCTCTCTGCTTATTCTTTCTTTAGACAATAAAGGTGTATGCCATCACAGGACCACTTATAGAGCTGTCCTCTGCATAGGATGTATTGCATTGCCAACATCTTAATCGAACGATGCTCTGTCTTGTTGGCACCATCCCGATATGCCCCTAACTCCAAGAATTTCATGATATCATAATACCATGGAATCCCTTCCTCTTTTATAACCAAGACTGAGGCTTCACTCTTCTCATTTGGCACTAAATCGTAATTTTGTTCAATCTCTAAAGGCCATGTCTACACTCCCTCGGTTATTTCCACCATGGATGCCAAAGTAGCTAAGGCATCTGCAAATTGAATTTGAGCTCTAGGGATGATTATGTACTCAATTTTGTTAAAAGTTTTTGTCAAATCCTCTAGATACTGCTGATAGGGTTTCAAATATTCTTCCTTTGCCTTCCATAACTTCTAGGCTTAAGCTATAGTTGTTGATACCGTATTTCTCCGCCTCAATTTGCGTGCTAGACCCCGAAAAATCCAAAAATATCATTTTATCTCCATGTGGCCACGAGAACATCCAGAACAACGTGGTGTAACTCATTCGGGCACCGGAGCACCCGAAATGCCTTTTCAGCTACAATGACCAAAATGCCCCTAGTCAACCTTAGGTTAGACTGAAGGTCAAACGAGGTCGAAACTCTTACAAAACAACATTTTTCATACTTTCACATCAAACCTGAGCTTCTCAGATAATTTTAACAAGTTTGACTTAAAGTCGATCTTAGGTGGGCCTGAAAACCCTAATTTTGATCCAATTGTCAAAACAGGTCGAAACCAATGCCATTGCAAAGATTATCAAATTCTCATTCCAATGACTATTCTTGGGTCAAAATTGGAGTTAGAACAACCGAGATATCATGAAAACTGGGATGACGCATTACTAAGTTTTGTGAGCCATAACTTTTGATCCGACCGTTGAATTTCCAAGTTTAATACCTTTTTAGAAACAGGGAGTTAGGAATTTTCCAAGGGTGTCAAGACTAGCCCCATCTCAGGCCTTTTGAGGTCGGTGGTCCTTGAAGGGCCACAAGCGGCCCTCCAAGGGCCGCTGCCTCGAAATGCGTGTCGAGGCTATAAATAGCCCTAAGCACCTCTTAGACTGAGAAGGAAGACATTTTTCTAATTTTCTGCTCTCTGTTGGCTTCTCTACACATTTTTCTCTCTTCCAAACCCCAAAAAACACATAAAACACTCAAAAAGCACATCAAACCCTCTTGATTCTTCTCTCTTCACCAACAACACTAGGTATTGTTCTTATACCCAATCTTCCTTTCCTTGGTTCTACACTTTGGATTTCATGTTTAGGGGTGTAGATGTAGCCTTTTTAGCTATCATCTACACCCCTAACCCTCTAAATCTTTTCCTAGAAGTTATCTTGCTCTTTTTGCTTGAATAACATGATTTATTGCTTTCTTTAGCATGTTTCTTGCTTTTTTGTGTTTCTAGCATAAATCACTTTGTTGATTATGTCTTATGCAGTTTTTTGTGCTTAAATCTATGTTCCCACATGTTCATATTTTTAGATCTACATGCTTAGGGTTTTATGCCATGTTTTTCTATGTTTTGTTCCTCTTTTTGCTCTATGTTGATGTTAGGGTACATGTTCTCATGCTAGATATCATATTTATGGTTGTCTTGCATAGATCTACATGTTAGTATGCATGTTCTATGCTCCTATGCCTATATCTGAATCCTCATGTGCTTGTATGCTTGAATTCATGTCTGAATGTTCAAATAGCGTATAAAACACTATAAACGTTTAGACCCCCAATTACAATATTATCAATTCAAGCTTAATGTCAAACAATATATGTGCAGAAAATGAACACAAGCTAATAGCATAATTGATAAACAATCTAAACCAATTAAAATCACATCCACAACAAAAATTAAATGGCAAAGATTAAGGGAAGAAAGATGCAAACACAAGGACAACACAACGATGTGCTATCGAAGAGAAAACCGAAGTCCTCGGTAAAAAACCTCTTTGCCGCCCTCCAAGTGGTCAATAATCCACTAGAAAATGTAGTTGGGATACATGAATAGCAATAGACCCTCCAAGCGTAATCTACCAATTGTACCTCCTCATCCCAAGTATGATCTACGACAGCCAATCTCTGAGATTTTTTATTGCCATGGAGCAAAGATTCCTTTGTTTTAGCACTTGTTGTAGTGCGCAGTCAACCTAATAATGAACTAGATTGCCAGATGTTCTCTCTCACACATCTGAGACCGCATAAATCCTACATTGGGGTAGTTTATCTTTGTGCATCTCATTCAGAACCTCCAGATGTCTTGAACCTCATTTTCAAAGCCTGGTTTAAGGGTCGGTTCAGCCTTGATAGTTAGAATTTATCACAGAAAAATGCTAGAGCCTAATCTTGGCAGTGTGGTAACTTTTACAGCCTATTTGGAGGACAGAGGGAGTCGTTTCTCATGATGTTGCCTCAAGAGGCCTGCCCTTGGATTTACAGCCCGCTCGGGTAATAACAGGAGCAACCAGTGCAGACCGCCTCATGGCGTGTCTAAGGTGATCTCATTTGGAGTGTCTGCATTCGTTATCAACATTATAGTATGGTCTACAATGTCGAGGCCACTTTCAGCCAGTCTACAGGCTCGGAACACCACAAAACCCTAAACTGGGGCAATTTATTTTGCGCGATCCTCTTCCCCTTTGTCCAATATACATGAATAGGTCTGTCCCACTGAGGATGCGTCTCTCATATCGAGAATCACATAAAACCCGAAACTAGGGCAATTTTATTTCACGTGTTCTATCCACTTTCTCTCCCTCTACCAAAACTATCATTGTTCAAAAGCTACTGACAAACCCATGAAATTGCGATGCAAAACAAGTGAATGTCACACAAGCTTGTTCAAAACCACCAACCACAATGAAAATACAATAGTGTGTGCATACATCAGCAGCCTTCTCAAAGGCAATTTCTAAAGATATACATGCAAGTCCTATCCAGAGGCATTTTTTTTCATACAGCAGCATCCCTCTCAAAGGAAATCTATCTAGAGTTATGCATGTAAGTCCTAATCAAAGGCATTATCTTCCACATACATTAGTAGCCCTTTCAAAGGCAATAAATCTAGAGTTATGCATGTAAGTCCTAATCAGAGGCATTGTCTTTCACATACATTAACAGCCCTCTCAAAGGCATTTTCCAGAGCTATACATGTAAGTCCTATTAAAAAGGCATTATTTTTCACACACCAACAGCCCTCTCAAAGGCGATCTATCTAGAGTTATGCATGTAAATCCTAATCAGAGGCATTGTCTTCCACATACATCAACAGCCCTCTCAAGGGCAATTTATCTAGAGTTATGCATGTAAGTCCTAATCAAAGGCATTATCTTCCACATACATCAGTAGCCCTCTCAAAGGAAATTTATCTAGAGTTATGCATGTAAGTCCTAATCAGAGGCATTGTCTTCCACATACATCAACAGTGCTCTTAAAGGCAGTTTCCAGAGCTATACATATAAGCCCTAATCAGAGGCATTGTTTTACACATACATTTGCAGCCTTCTCAAAGGCAATTCCAGAGCTATATATATAAGTCCTAGTCAAAGGCATTGTTTTACATATACATCGGCAGCCTTCTCAAAGGTAGTTTCCAGAGCTATACATATAAGTCCTACCCAGAGGCATTGCTTCTCATGTATGTCTACGGCCTTCTCAAAGGCGATTTCTCTATGGTGATATAGCAACCCTCTTAAAGGCGATTTCTTAGAGTTATACATGCAAGTCCTAATTAGAGGCTTTGTCTTTCATACACATCTACAACCCTCTTAAAGGCCCTTTTCCTGAAGGTCACATATCTACAACCCTTTCAAAGGCAATTTTCTCTTGAATTATACATGTAAGTCCTAACAAGAGGTGTTGTTCCATACATATGTCATGCTACAAAGAGATAATATCATACATCAAAGCCTATTGCAGGGCGATACAATACATACATGTCCAGGCTTTTCAAGAGGCAATGAATAATATACATACATAACTAGCCCATCATGGGGCAATGTCTACAAGACACATGGAAAAAATACATGCCCATATAAGGGCTACATCATGCTACAATAAATGGCTAACCCTATGAAGAATCATCACCCCTGATAAACTGGTCCATATCTTCATCATCATCACTATCATCGTCACCTACAAAAGGGCTGGTGGAAGGATGCACACCGCCTGAAATGCTAGGAGCGTGCCTTTGGATCTTGGGAAGGCCCTAGAACCTGAGCAAAAGAACCCCAACTGCCTAGTAGGCCTGGAGGAATTGGCATGTACCTAGGCTTGAACGGAGGAATGATAAGGCCCCAGCCTGGAATTCGAGGAGCAGTTGGAATAGGAATACAAGCCACTCGTAAATCTCCCGCCAAGAGCATGGTATAGCCATGAAGCATTTCTAGCTTACTCTAAAACTGACTCCGCTCTCTCTCTGCCATGGTAGCTCAAACCTCCCTATCTCTCTGCTAAAGCTCCCTTTCTCAAGCTAATGCTCGAGTAGTCTCCTCTTGTATGTGTGCCTCCATAGTGGCAAGGGTGGCCTTAAGCTCTGTCAACTTGGCCTGTAAAGCCTCTACATGTGCTCTCCACTCTGCCCTAGTGGCCACCTAAGTGTAGATAATACCTCCCAGCACTTTACTTATAGGGACATCTCCAATAATAGGCCCCACGGAAGATTCAGTGAACCAAGTAGCATAATCTCTGTTGGTGTCCACATAAGCATCAAAAGTTCTTGTCAAATAAGTCGGGTCATCTAGGATAATGGTCTCGAATGACAAGACAAGAGGAGGCGGATCTCTAGGTATTCCAAAAACCGACATGACCTAATGGAAGGTCCTCTTTGCCAAAAAGAACTCCTAGCTTGACAGGGCCCAAAACCAACGTCGTATCCTCGACTAATCCATTGCCATAGTAAGCTCTGGTCTCCCTAGCAGTGCGCCGTCATAAGATCTAATTGTCCTGACTGTACTTTTGTCATGTTGTGATCTAATTGTCTTGACTCTTCATCTTCCTGTATACTTCACACATGTGCTTCATTTTGGCAAATCACCACTTGCAAGTCAGTCACAAGTCACCTTCTTGTTGCACATTCTTGATCAAATCTTCACACTCTCTCACATTCAACCCTCACATTATTCCCACCTAAATATAGGGTTTCTAAATGCTGAATTACAAAAAAATTTGGCATGAAATAAAGTCAACACATAGTTGAATAAATTCAACTTTACAATCTCCCCTTTTGGCTATTCCATGACAAAACCCTAAACAGACCCTAGACTTTAAAATGTGAGTTAAGAATAGTTGCCGAAACTCACTCACACCTAATTCTAGATTTGTGAAGCTCTTGAACCATACGAATAAGTCTCCTAAAAACAATATCACAAAATGCACTCATTAAGTTCATTGTAAGTAGAAAACTTAGAATACATATGGAGCAAGCACAATACGATCAAGCAAGTATGAAAATGATAATAAAGCATAATTCAACCATACAAGAAAAACCACTATAAATAGTGACTACAATGAACATTCACACGAAGAATGAACATTCAGACATGCAAGCTAATAAACTCAATGCAAAATATCATTTGCATGTCCAACACTCAGCCGATTCAAGAAGCATTAGGTTTAAATTGCATCAGGGATACAAGATCTAACAAGGGCACAAGAGTACTGAAGAAAATGCAACACATTAACCAAAAGTACTAAGCTACATAAGCAAGGGTACATACATAGTCTAAATAACTAAAATATCCAAGTATCCATAACACAAATTATCCAAATATTTTTAAAAACAAAGTACTAAAACCATAGAGTACTAAATTAAAGTGCTATGAAAACCATAAAAAAAACTATAAAAACCATAAACCATAACATCCATAGGCAAAAATCCAACTAGCAACAGGTGCTATTTACTCCCCTTAAATATAAGCTCCCCCTCAAGAGCTACCAAACTATTCCCCATTTTTTACCGGAATGGCCAAAGGGCTAAGGCTAGTGAGTAAAGCTATCAAACTTGGCTGCCAACAAGTTGATTTGGTCCTGGATAGCTACTAGTCTGTTGGAATGCTCATCTGCTGTATCCCGAAGACCATCAATCCTTTTAAGTTTAATTTGAAAAGCATTGGGAGGAATCGAAGATGATGATGATGCTCCTCTCCTATGTCGACCACCACTATGTGTTGGAAGAGGTTGTTGTCCTTCCATTTCAGGCTTTGTATCTGCAAGAAGTGATTCTTCAATCTTTCAGCATGTTCATCTCCAGGAATTCGAATCCTACTTCTTAGGATTGTTTGAGAGTCGATGGGAGAAGTTAGAGCTGTGAGGCCTATGTTTTATGGAGTCTCCACACCTTTGTTATGACAAATCCTCATTATAAAATTTGGCACAACAAACTTTGATCTTGTGGTTGTCTTTGTGGACTCTACAATGATGTGTACAAGTGTGCACTAATGTCAATGTGGGTGTTCTCATGAAGCTCTATGAGGAATATGGCTCTAGCATTGTTGATGGTTGACAACTTCTTGACTGGATACAAGTTAAACATCATGATATATGCTAAGCATCTCAAATCCGAGGGAAATGAGGTTATGTTGAGGCTTCTTCCTTCCCTATAGCCATCAAGGCGAAGTTGCACTGATTCTAGAGATATCATTCTATACTTAAACATCATGATATATGCTAAGCATCTCAAATCTGAGGGAAATGAGGTTATGTTGAGGCTTCTTCCTTCCCTATAGCCATCAAGGCGAAGTTGCACAGATTCTAGAGATATCATTCTATACTTGAAGGGAGTGAACCCTTTATGATTTTGTTCTTCAAATCCAAGCAAAGCATGTATTTCTTCAATGTCAAGGGTAAACTCATGACCTCTAACCAAGCACTCTATGTGTTCCTCTTTGAGTGATGCATTAGCATAAAACTCTCTAATCAAAGAATCACAAATTCTGAGAAATTCATCAAGAAGTTTATCCTAGCCCCGTCCTTCAAAATAGCAAGGAATGAAGGAATCCTTAAGATCATTAAGATACACTTGTCTCTCCTGAATGATTGAAGCTGTTTTGAATTGAAGGGCTGTAAGGTTGAATTTAATCAACCATCTTGTTGACTTTATTCTGTGCCAATTTGCTTGTAATTTAGTACTTAGAAACCTTGTATTTAGGTAAGAATCATGTAAGGGTAGTGTGTGAGAGAGTCTGAAGAAATGCTCAAGAATGTGCAGTGAAGTAGTGACTCGCGATTGGATCTTGCAGGTGGCTTGTGACTGGCAAGCCGCCAGTTGATGAGCACGAGCGAAACATGTAGAGAAGCTGAACCATCATGCTAACTATTACACTATAGGAAAAAAAGTCCAGATTGGCCATTCAGTTAACTTGCAACTTGAACTCCCGACTCAGTCAAGTCACAAGGCCAAGTTGCCAGCCAGCTCTGTTTTGGAAAAACTGACTCTTTGCATTCCTTTCTCACCCTAGTATAAATGCCCCTTATACCCACGAAATGTAGAGAGCTTCCAAAGATAATTTTTAGAGAGAAACTCTAGAGAAAAACAAGATTGACTCATCCACAATCTTTTCATAGAGACTCTTCAAATTCTTCTACTCTCACCCTCTCCATTGTTACATCCTTGAAAGGTTCTTACCCAAATCCTTTTCTCACCATACTCACATCTGTGAGAAGGCTTTTTGGTGCTTTGAGAAACAGTTGGGATAGGACCAATGGTTATTGGTTGATGTTATGGGCTATAGCAGAATCTAGTAAGTTAGAAACGACAAAGGTTCGGCGTAACCTCATTAGAGCAAGAAGCTTAGAGGGCTTAGGTACGCTGGGTAGATTAGGCTTAGAGGGTCTATTGCTGTTCATGTATCCCAACTACATTTTCTAGTGGATTATTGACCTCTTAGAGGGCGGCGGATAGGTTTTTCGTCAAGGGCTTCAGTTTCCTCCTCGATAACACATTGTTATGTTGTCCTTGTGTTTGCATCTCTCTTTCCTTAATCTTTGCCATTTAATTTTTATTGTGGATGTGATTTTAATTGGTTTAGATTGTTTATCAATTCTATTATTAGCTTGTGTTCATTTTTCGCACATATATTGTTTGACATTAAGCTAGAATTGATAATATTGTAATTGGGGGTCTAAACGTTTATAATTTTTTATATGCTATTTGAATTAATGGAAATAAGTATGTACGCATTGAAAAATTAACAGATCTACTTCATTCTCAATCTATAACATGCAGTATGTAAATTTCAAAATTCGAGTATAAGAGAACGTACCTTGAAGCGGTGAATTTCAAAAACAAAGATCGAAGCACTTGGGAATACTTTCAATCTTCACACCAATTCCACTAACGCCCAAGAAGTGTGGACTCTCAATTGGTTATAAAAGGAGAATAAAATTGTGACTTACACTCTCATACACACCATTACAATGATGTTTTTTTTCTCTCTAAAAATTTTGAACGTTTTTCCTTTTGTATCTAACCAATCATCTAATTGGGCTGGCCTTTTGGGCCTTTCCAATTGGGTTTAAATGTGTGGCTTAGAGTGGGACCAAAAGGGACCAATAAGACACTAGCTCCAATGGGCCTTGGGCTTTTCTGTCAACTCTTGACAAGTCCAAAGTTACCATTAACTATATTTAATACCACTATATAAATATAGTTGCACTTTAGGCCTTATCTATGAATTATATCCCAAGACTTTATTATACATGCAAACCCTTTCATAAAATATTCGTAGTAATACAAAGTTATAAATGTGGATTGCCACTTTGTAGATTACTACATCTTAATCCTTGAGTACCCGATTTAATCCTTACCAAAGTAGTTAGGCCTAACTCTCTGAATAACAAACCCATTAAACTTATCTCAAGGGAATATTTTATATCTCCGTTAAGAGACTATGAATTCCATCTTGAGAATATATGTTCCATCAACACTAAATGCAGCTGCCCAACATACTGAGGTTTTGACCGTTATTTTAGATCTCACTCTTGATATATCAAAGCAACCTATACTTCATGATCAAGTCCATTATTCTCTCAGAATTAAGAGTTCATGCAAATATAATTCGTGAGATTTATTATTCATTTGACAGTCCTTAGGAGAATAATAAGTCTCACAGCAGTCCAGTTCAATATGTCTTAACTTTTAAAACATATCAACACGTCAACTAGAAGTCTCTACTTCCATGATCAAGACAAATCATCGTAGTTGATATGTTATAGTCTTCGCAGATGAAATGCCCAATTTCATCATCGACTACAAACTATAATTCTAAGTTTACAAAGAATTTGTGACTTATATCTTTTGTGACTAAATCACATAAATCACATACTATGCATCTCATGGACTATGTGATAATGTTCGAATATTCATGTTATCATTATTTCAGATAATAATAAAACAACTTTATTAAATACAATATTAAGTTATACATAATGTCACACTTAATATCATACATAGCATCATGCAATAAGATTTAAGGGCATTAATCCTAACATAAATATTCAATTGGTATCAGAATTGGTGCACTCTTTGTGGTGTAAACACCTTAGTGCGATCCTTGATCCCAGATTGAGATGGACCGGTCTCAATCTTTAAATGCACCACTATATTTTGATGGTAGGAACTATGCCTTTTGGAAAGTCAAGATAGAGGCATTTTTGTGTTCAATGGATGAAATCATCTGGGATGTAGTAGATATTGGATGGACTAGGCCAGAGGCTGCTAAATCCACGTGGAATAAGGCAACCCTCGCTGCGTCTAATGCAAATAGCAAAGTACTTAAGGCTATTTTTTGTTGTGTGTCTCTAGATGAGTTTCACAAGATATCTCACATTTCTATTGCCAAAGATGCATGGCAGATATTAGAGACCACGTATGAAGGAATGAAGAAAGCGAAGGATACCAAGTTATAGATGTTGACCACTCGGTTTGAGGAGTTAAAAATGAGTGAGGACGAGTCTTTTGACCCTTTCTTTAGTAAGCTAAATGAAGTGGTCATCGGCAAGTTTAACTTGGGAGAGAAAACGGAGGACAAGTTGCGAGGAAAATCCTTCGTTCATTGTGTTGGGATTAGTGCCCTTAAATCCTATTGTATAATGCTATGTATGATATTATGTATGACATGATGTATGACTCAATATTGCAATTAATAAAGTTGTTTTATTATTACCTAAGATAATGGTAACATGAATATTCAGACATTATCATTTAGTCCATGAGATGTATAGTATGTGATTTATGTGATTTAGTCACAGAAGATATAAGTTACAAGTTCTTTGTAAACTTAGAATTTTAGTTCATAGTCAGTGATGAAATTGGACATTTCATCTGCGAAGACTATAACATATTAACTAAGATGATTTGTCTTGATCATAGAAGTGGAGACTTCTAGTTGATGTGTTAATATGTTTTAAGAGTTAAAACATATTGAACTGGATCGCTGTGAGATTTATTATTCTCCTAACGACTGTCAATTGAATAATAAACCTCACGACTTATATATTTCATGAACTCTTAATCCTGAGAGAATAATAGGCCTGATCATGAAGTGTAGATTGCTTTGATATATCAGGAGTGAGATCTAAAGTAAAGGTCAAAACCTCAGTATGTTGGGTAGCCACATTTAGTGTTGATGGAACATATATTCTCAAAATGGAATTCATAGTCTCTTAACGGAGATTCAAAATATTCCCTTGAGATAAGTTTAATGGATTTGTTATTCAAAATGTTAGGCCTAACTACTTTAGTAAATAGTTACTAAAGTATATATTTATGAAATTGGATTTCATAAATATATGGTGAATAATTTAAAAGATTAAACCGGGTACTCAAGGATTAAGATGTAGTAATTTACAAAGTGGCAGTCTACATTCATGACTTTGTATTACTACGAATATTTTATGAAGGGGTTGCATGTATAATAAAGTCTTGGGATATAATTAATTAATAAGGCCTAGAGTGCAATTATATTTATATAGTGGTATTAAATATAATTAATGGTAACTTTGGACTTGTCAAGAGTTGACAGAAAGGCCAAAGGCCCATTGGAGCTAGTGTCTTATTGGTCCCTTTTAGTCCCATTCCAAGCCACGCACTAAAGCCCAATTGGAAAGGCCCAATAAGCCAGCCCAATTAGATAATCAGTTAGTTATAAAAGGGAGAAACATACAGAATTTTTTCATTAGAGAAAAAGTGAGACACCATTGTGAAGTGGTGTGTATGTGCGAGTGAAGCCACTCAATTATTCTCCCTTGGAAACTGATAGAGAGACCACACTTCTTGGGCGTAAAGTGGAATTGGAGTGAAGATTAAAAGTGTTCTTAAGTACTTATAATATTTTGTTTTGAATTTCACCGCACCAAGGTACGCTATCTTGTTCTTAAATTCTGAAATTTATATAGTGCAAGTTATCGATCATGAATGAAATAGATTTTTGTTTGTTGCTTCCGCTATGGTTTTGTATGAGATACAAAACCAGATTTAACCAACAATTGGTATCGAAGCCAGGTTTTCATATCATGATTGTATAGCATGTAATTGGATTTTAGAATAAAAGAAAAATGGTTTCTTGATGTTCAATGTTGTTTCAAGTATAGTCATTGAAAGTTATTGAGATAACCGTTCATGATGATGACAATTTTATTGCATTGATTTGTTCAAAGTGGCCTTTAACAATTAAGTATTGGTGCCATATCTTGTTAATTGCCTAGATATGGTTATATGAATCTAATTGTAATAACCATCATGTGCGTGAAGTAGTTATTGTCAATGGTAGTTATTGAAATGAAGGGTAGTTTTTCTAATGCTCTGACCGATATATCCAAACCATCTTGAAGATTATGTTTTGGATATAGTTATTCAAATAACTATCATTTGCATGTATCTATTCGTTGCACAACTTGGATTCTTCATTGCATGGCTTGGATGTTAATGCACCGGTTGGATTTGGATGTATATATTGGCTTGATTTGTTGCATGATTTCGTGGACCCATGTGGTAAATGCCATCTGCCATTAACATGCTTTCATTTATATATTGCATCAAATGCCGTGTCATGCTATTATATGTATCAAGAATTCGCATGCATTAAGGATTCAAGTTCTTCATTTCATATTGAATCCGTATATTATATATAATGTAATAATCATATATTACATGTAATAATCCATATATTATATTATATGTAATGCAATATGGGTTTATATTACATTATATATATTTATATATATATTAATGCTAGGATTAAAGTATTCATTTAATGAAATTTATTCCTAATGAGATTAGGATTATGTTTTCAAGGGTTTCTAGCATTAATATGGTTCTTGTTCATAAAAACCTTTAATTAAAAATATCTAGTGGGAGAGAGATATAAGAGTTGCATCTCACGGCCTTCATTATCAATTTATAGTAGTGTGGGTAAGCACCTTGTCTTGGCGTATATGCCTTGCAATCCCAAAGGAGGGTGTTTACTTCATAGTACTACAAGATTGAACTAACCTGTTTAAAGTAGTGTGGACAAGCACCTCGTCTTGGCGTATATGCCTCGCGATCCCAAAGGAGGGTGTTTTGTTCCATGGTACTACAAGTTTAAACATTATAAGGGAGATGAAATGTGGCTACACATGATTCTAGATAATGGTGTACACTAGACTAAGTGTAATGTTAACCTCCCAAAGGAGCTATGTCATTATTACTTAGAGGCTAAAGCTAATATGTTTACTTCATAGTACTACAAGATTGAACTAACCTGTTTAAAGTAGTGTGGACAAGCACCTCGTCTTGGCGTATATGCCTCGCGATCCCAAAGGAGGGTGTTTTGTTCCATGGTACTACAAGTTTAAACATTATAAGGGAGATGAAATGTGGCTACACATGATTCTAGATAATGGTGTACACTAGACTAAGTGTAATGTTAACCTCCCAAAGGAGCTATGTCATTATTACTTAGAGGCTAAAGCTAATATGGCATATTATTAGTGTATGATAAGAGTTATCATGATAGCACTAATAATGAGAATTGTTCTCAATCAATTAATGTGTTTATAATAAACTTGCTACCAAGGAATTATAGACATGGATTGGTTTGTCATTGCATATATTATTTTATGGTTTTATAAGGTTCCATAGGATATGATTATATGCTAAATTGATAGTGTCTAGTTTACTTATTATATTCATGTTTGTTATTTTCAGATTTAAAATCATGGCATCATTTAGCCCACTTGTTGCTATACTTAATCAAAACAAAATGATTGGATCCAACTATGTTGACTGGAAAAGAAACTTGGACATTGTTCTTACTCCTGAAGAGCACAAATATGTGCTTACTCAACCATGTCCTAGCTTTCCATCATTAGATGCTCCTCTTGAGGAAAAACAGCAATATGATCGTTGGCAGAAATCTAATGAGATGGCTAAGTGCTATATCCTAGCATCTATTTCAAATGTTCTACAGCATCAAATGCAGGATGTAGAACTAGCTTTGGACATAATGCTAAGTCTGAAGGAGATGTTTGGTGAGCAAGGCCGTTCTGCAAGGCAAGAAACTATGAGATAGATTTATAATACCAAAATGGCTGAAGGTACTTCAGTGAGGGAGCATTGTCTTAGGATGATCTCTAATCTGAATACATTGGAAGTTTTAGGTGCCGATATTGATGGAGAATCCCAAGTGGATATGATACTCCAGTCACTACCAGAATCATTCATGGAATTCAGACTTAACTATAATATGAACAAAAAGATTTATACATTGTCTGAATTGATGAATGAGTTGGTAGCGGGGGAAGGCATCCTTGGTACTTCTAGTGTTGAAGCCAATGTTGGTGAAGCTTCTACTTCTCAACCTAAGTCGAAAGGCAAGGGTAAGAAGAAGAAGAAGAAGAAGAAGAAGAACTTCACTAAGAAAGATGGTAAACAAGTTGCCTTAGGAGTTGCCAACAAAGGAAAGAAAACCAAAGGAAAGTGTTTCTATTGTGGTGAGAAAGGACATTGGAAGAGGAATTGTCCAATATTTAAGGCTGCCAAGAATAAAGGTATGAAAAGTACATTCCTTCTTGAAACATGTTTGGTACAGAATCCCACAGATTCCTGGTGTGTGGATTCAGGTTGTACTAATCATATCTGCAAATCCTTGCAGGGGTTTCAGGAGACTAGAAAGCTGAATGAAGGGGAAATGTTTCTTACCTTGGCTGATGGGAGCAGGATTCCAATTGTAGCTATTAGAGTGTTTAATTTATATTTTGAATCTAGAGTTTTAATATTGGAAGACTGTTTGTATGTACCTAATGTTCGTAGGAATTTAATTTCTGCAACTTATTTAGGTAAACATGGATATTATGTTATCTTAAAAAATAATATTGTAATAAAGAAGGATAAAGTATTTATCTGTTCTGGCAATATTGTGGATGGTCTTTATATTTTAACTCCTGATAAGCATGAATTATATAATTCTGAATTAGATCATAACTCTCATGTAAAATCATTAAAGAGAAAGTTTCCTTCTACTAATGAAGCATATCTTTGGCACTTGCGTTTAGGTCATATTAATCCAAATGGAATTCAAAAACTGATCAAAGATGGACTTTTAGAGCCATTGGACTTTGATGAATTTCCAGTTTGTGAATCTTGTTTGGAAGGCAAAATGACCAAACGACCTCTTAATGCAAAAGGTAGAAGAGCCCAAGAGTTGCTTGAATTAGTTCATACAGATGTATGTGGTCCTATGTCAACCCAAGCAAAAGGAGGTTATGAGTACTTCATCACTTTTATCGATGATTACTCAAGATATGGTTATGTGTACCTAATGAGACGGAAGTCCGAAACCTTTGAAAAGTTCAAAGAGTTTAGGGCTGAAGTTGAGAATCAATTAGGTAAACACATAAAAGCCATTCGATCTGATCGTGGTGGCGAATACCTTCTTGGGGATTTCAAGGATTACTTAATTAAAAATGGGATTATAGCCCAATTGACTGCACCTGGAACTCCCCAACAGAATGGTGTAGCAAAAAGAAGGAACGGGACTTTTTTGGAAATGGTTAGGTCCATGATGAGTTACTCAACTTTACTAGTTTCTTTTTGGGGATATGCACTAAAAACTGCAATGCATATTTTGAATTTGGTTCCATCAAAATCTGTTCCCAACACACCTAAGGAATTGTGGAGTGGGCGTAAGCCTAGTATGAAATATCTCCACATTTGGGGATGTCCAGCACATGTGTTGAAAAGGAAGTCTGATAAGTTGGAATCTAAAACCAAAATATGCATGTTTTTAGGGTATTCAAAAGAAACAAAGGGTTATTTATTCTATAATCATAAAGATAACAAAGTGTTTGTTAGCACACATGCCAAATTTTTGGAAGATGATTATATGAATAATTTTTATCCTAGAAATAAAGTTGTTTTGGCTGAAACGAATGAACCTTTGGTTGAACAACCAATAGATGAAACTAGGGATGATGTGGTTGTATTGGATACACTACAAGATACTACTCATAAGATGTCTAGTACACAGGTGCCTCGTTGTAGTGGGAGAATTGTTCGGCCTCCTATAAGATTCATAGGTTTGGGTGAAACTTATGAAGCTATCTCAGAAGAGGCTGAATCAGATCCCTATACTTATGAAGAGGCAATGAATGATATAGATGCACATCATTGGATCAAAGCTATGAAATCTAAATTAGATTCCATGAATTCCAATCAAGTTTGGGATCTTGTAAAGGCGCCTAATGGCATTAAACCTGTTGGCTTCAAATGGGTTTACAAGAGGAAGAAGGGGGTAGATGGAAAGGTTGAAACCTTTAAAGCAAGACTAGTGGCGAAAGGGTATACACAAAAAGAAGGTATTGACTATGATGAAACTTTTTCGCTAGTAGCCATGCTTAAATCTATTAGAATTCTCTTATCCATTACTGCTCATTATAATTATGAGATTTGGCAAATGGATGTCAAGACTGCATTTCTTAATGGCAATCTTGAAGAAGAAATCTATATGATGCAACCGGAAGGTTTCATAGCAAAGAACCAAGAGCCTATGGTATGCAAGTTAAAAAGGTCCATTTATGGACTTAAACAAGCATCTAGGTCATGGAACATCAGATTTGATCAACCAATCAAGTCATTTGGTTTTGAACAAAATCTTGATGAACCATGTGTGTACAAAAGACATCGAGATAAAGTAGTAATGTTCCTAGTGCTTTATGTTGATGACATTCTACTCATTGGAAATGATGTAGGGGTAATGTCATCGGTAAAGGTTTGGTTGTCAAACCAATTTGATATGAAGGACTTGGGTGAGGCTAACTTTATTCTAGGGATCAAGCTTTGGCGAGATCGCAAGAATAGGATGTAAGGCTTATCACAGGCTAGATATATAGATAAGGTTCTAGGACGGTTTAGCATGCAAAACTCCAACAAGGGATTACTTCCTTTCAGACATGGAGTTCCTCTGTCTGATGACCAAAGGCCTAAGACTCAAGAGGAAGAAGATATGATGAGACAAGTTCCTTATGCTTCTGCAGTAGGAAGTCTCATGTATGCCATGCTTTGTACTAGACCAGATATTTGTTATTCAGTTGGCATGGTCAGCTGATATCAATCAAATCCAGGACCAAAACATTGGTAAGCTGTAAAGCATATTCTCATGTATCTACGGAGAACGAGAGATTATATGCTTGTTTATCGATGTGAGGATTTGATACCCATTGGCTATACAGATTCAGATTTTTAGTCGGATCTAGATTTCAGAAAGTCCACATCAGGATGTGTATTCACCTTAGGAGGTGGAGCCATAACATGGAGGAGTGTCAAACAATCTTTTATTGTAGACTCCACCATGGAAGCAGAATATGTTGCTGCTTGTGAAGCAGCAAAAGAAGCTGTATGGCTCAAGAAATTCCTTTCTGGCCTTGGTGTAGTGAGAATGGAACAAGTTCCCATCACATTGTTTTGCGACAATAGTGGTGCGGTTGCACAATCAAAAGATCCAAGGAATCACAAGAAAGGAAAGCACATTGAGAGAAAGTACCACATCATTAGAGATATTATTGCTTGTGGAGATGTGATGGTAGCAAAGATTGAAAGTGCAAACAATCTAGCAGATCCCTTTACCAAAGCCTTGCCTAAAAGGACCTTCGAGTCACATTTAGAGGGAATGGGAGTTAGATTAGTGCACAATAATCTTTAGGGCAAGTGGGAGATATGTTGGGATTAGTGCCCTTAAATCCTATTGTATAATGCTATGTATGATATTATGTATGACATTATGTATGACTTAATATTGTAATTAATAAAATTGTTTTATTATTACCTAAAATAATGGTAACATGAATATTCGGACATTATCATTTAGTCCATGAGATGCATAGTATGCGATTTATGTGATTTAGTCATAGAAGATATAAGTTACAAGTTCTTTGTAAACTCAGAATTTGAGTTCATAGTCGGTGATGAAATTGGGCATTTCATCTGCGAAGACTATAACATATCAACTAAGATGATTTGTCTTGATCGTAGAAGTGGAGACTTCTAGTTGATGTGTTAATATGTTTTAAGAGTTAAAACATATTGAACTGGACCGTTGTGAGATTTATTATTCTCCTAACGACTGTTAATTGAATAATAAATCTCACGACTTATATATTTACATGAGTGATATCTAAAGTAACGGTCAAAACCTCCGTATGTTGGGTAGCCACATTTAGTGGATGGAACATATATTCTCAAGATGAAATTCATAGTCTCTTAACGGAGATTCAAAATATTCCCTTGAGATAAGTTTAATGGGTTTGTTATTCAAAATGTTAGGCCTAACTACTTTAGTAAATAGTTACTAAAGTATATATTTATGAAATTGGATTTCATAAATATATGGTGAATAATTTAAAAGATTAAACCGGGTACTCAAGGATTAAGATGTAGTAATTTACAAAGTGGCAGTCTATATTCATGACTTTGTATTACTACGAATATTTTATGAAGGGGTTGCATGTATAATAAAGTCTTGGGATATAATTAATTAATAAGGCCTAGAGTGCAATTATATTTATATAGGAGTATTAAATATAATTAATGGTAACTTTGGACTTGTCAAGAGTTAACAGAAAAGCCCAAAGCCCATTGGAGCTAGTGTCTTATTGGTCCCTTTTGGTCTCATTCCAAGCCACACACTAAAGCCCAATTGGAAAGGCCCAATAAGCCAGCCCAATTAGATAATCAGTTAGTCAAAAAAGGGAGAAACATACAGAATTTTTTTATTAGAGAAAAAGTGAGACACCATTATGAAGTGGTGTGTATGTGCGAATGAAGCCATTCAATTATTCTCCCTTGGAAACTAATTGAGAGACCACACTTCTTGGGTGTAAAGTGGAATTGGAGTGAAGATTAAAAGTGTTCTCAAGTACTTATAATCTTTTGTTTTGAATTTCACTGCACCAAGGTATGCTATCTTGTTCTTAAATTCTGAAATTTATATAGTGCAAGTTATCAATCATGAATGAAATAGATCTTTGTTTGTTGCTTCCGCTATATGTTTTGTATGAGATACAAAACCAAATTTAACCAACACGTTGTCGGAGAGCTTCCGTGCCAAGGTGACAGCAATTGAAGAGAGTAAGGACCTTGATGATATCAAAGCCCAAGAATTGATTGGCTCACTTCAAAGTTATGAATTGTTATTGCCCATACAAAGGAAGAGCAAATCTCTTGCTCTTAAGACGGTTAATGAGAGGGTTGAAGCTCATGACTCATTGGATGAGGATGTTCTCGATAAAGATATGGCATATTTGGTGAAGACTTTTCGAAAGTTTTTTAAATTCAAGAACAATGGAAAATTTAGTGATAAAGGGAAATTCCAAAGTTCCTGGAAGGATAAAACAGAATTCTAAAGGAAAGATGGAAAGGAATCCCGATCTACACAAGGAATCACTTGCTCCAAGTGCAACGAACATGGACATTTCAAGAAAGAATGTCCCAATTATTAGAAGTTGAAGGGCAAGGTGTATGCCACTACCCTTAGTGATTCTGATCCTCTAATTTGAATTATGAGGAAAGCTGTGACGGAGAAGGGAATTACTCAGCTTTTATGACTATTGCTCATGTTGATTCTTCGGAGGACTTGAATTTGCTTGTACAAGAGTTTGGGGTGCATAGTGATGAGGAATCAATGAGAATTGTAGAAGAATCAGATATTGAAGAAGATGAGAATACAGAGGTTCTTCAAGAAAAATTCAATTCACTCCTTGAGAAATCAGGAGAATATGCACGTGTGGCTAAGGCAATCGTGAAAAAGATGAAGAAGGCAGAGGAGGACTATAGAAGTCTCCTAATGCGACATAAGGAGGCCAAGTGTGAGATAGAGAAGTTGAATGGAGACTTATTGGAAGCTTATCTAAAAATTAGATTCCTTGAGCTTGAGGTAGTTCAAGTGAATGCCAAGGTAAAGAGGGTTTCCACCAAGAAACTAGATGATGTCATTTCCTCTAAAAAACAATTCTCAAAGAAATCCGGGTTAGGATATACCGAAGAAAGTAGTTTAGCTGTCAAAATCACCAAGGAAGTGAAGTTTGTGCAAGCCAAAGACCCTGTAGTGGCTGCTTCTCCACCTAAGAAAGGAGAGGATGAAAAGAAGAAGAATGTGGTTGACCAATAGGTGTTGAATAAGCCCCGTAACCGTTCAGTGATCAAACTTGAAGTTAGAGGGAAATCTCTTCCAAGATCACAAAGAGGTCCAAGAACGAACCATTTTTGCCATCATTGTGGACTTCAAGGACACATCAAACCAAATTGTCATAAGCTTAGAGCATTGAAGAATGCAACTAGTCAAAGGTTAAGAGGACCAAGAAATGACAAGAGGACTTGGGCTGTTGAGTCATCAAGAGGTCAAAATGGTGATCTCGGTGTGATGGACGTTATGAAGATGATCGGTGTATTCACCACTTACTTGGAAAGCTCCACTAGAAGGTTTGAAAGTCCTAACTCTCATACCCAATCCTATAGAGATATCACTCCAAGCACACGTGACATGTGGGTGAAGAGGGGTACTCATGCATAAACATTACAACATTTCCATGCATTAATACTTCCTATGCTTTGTGACTATGCTTAGTTGTGTGCTTTTTGCTAGTTTGAATTGAAAATTGTTTGTTTGTTTATTTGTTTCATTTTAAATGTTTTTCCATTGTTGTTTTTTTATCAATCTTTTCTTGCTTTTGTGTCAAAAATCTAAAAACACATAAAAAGTAGAAAATCCAAAAAGTTTGATCGACAATGTTGAGTTTTGTCTCATAGCATGTTTGGCCTTGTACTTTTGTACTAATGGCTGTATGCATCTACGAGCTTAGCTTGTTCCCTATGCACTCATATCATTGTGGGAGAAATCTTAAAATCTATGTAACTGTTGTAAATAGATCTTCAACCTTGTCATGAATGGTTAGTGAATGGTTTTGTTGATCTTGAGACATGCATAGACTTGTGCCTATATATCTTCCCACTCTTTATTTTATTGTTTTTTTCTTAAAGAGCTAACCAAATGTAAATCTCCAAATGAAAAGAGATATTGAGCTACAAAAGCCTGTCGCACATACTAGTATTTGACTAGAAAAAAGGGAAAGCAACCAAAAATTAAAATGTATGATGCCCAAAAAGCCAAAGGCTTGCTTATCAAATTAAAATATCAAAAATTTCAGGCATCGATCTCAAAATGAGATGTATTGATTCAAAAAAATCAAATGATATGATGTATATGGAGCCAAATGAAAAGTTTCAGAGTTATGTTATCAAGTTTTATGTGGGAGGTCATATTTGCATATTTCTATAATTGAGATGGGTCACATTATCTAGTGCTAACTATGTATGCCTAGGTTGAATTGATCATTAAAACTTCACATTGGACTAAGGACTATCTCATTTTTGATATCCATAAACATCACATATGTTTATGTTCAATGAACCCCATATTCATTTGTGTGATTGTACTTGATTAAATGTGTTTCACATGCTCAATCTTTGTTGATAAAACACAAACAGATTTTTGAGTGTTTTAGTTGTTTTTGGAAAGTACTTTGTTTTTACACAAAATTGTTAAAATTTCAAAAATAGTGTTGCCCTGTTCTGGCGACTTAGTCGTAGGTTAGTCCAATCGCATGCCCTCATCGTGAACATTACTCAGATAGTCTTCATGACTCACTGGCAGGTCAAAGTCCCAGTTGTGAAAAATAATTAGAATATTTTTTAAAATTTGAGTTTTTATGTTTCTCGCGGCTCAGTGTGGTGACTTGTTCGTGGGTAGAACGTCCAATCATTAGGGGTACACAGAGATTGTCGCGGCTTACCTCGCGACTTTCTCGCGGGTAGACCTTCTAGTTGTGAAAAACACTTAGAAAATTTTTCAAATTTTTGTTTCTAAGTGTTTTGGCAACTGGCCTTGGTGACTTTTATGTAACTTGACTTAATCGTGAAAATCGTTTGTTTTGCGCTTTAAGGGCAGTTTTCAAAACTTTTTAGTTTTCCCTCGAACTTTTGTGACTGTTCATTGTCTTCCCCATTTGATCCTCTATCAAACTCATAATGTTTCTCACATAAACAACCATTGTTGTTCATCATTTTTGCTTCAATCTTCAAGGAAAGGTATGGGTTTTGTTTCTTACACATTATATTCACATTTACTGCATGTATCTCTTGGATTAAGTGTTTTTCTGATATTTGTATATCTTTTGATTGAATATGGCTATCTGATCTTATGGTGAAATTGTTGTGTGTTTGTTTGTGGTTATGTACTGATCTACTCTAACTTGAGTAAATATTGTGTTGTTAGTGGCACATACGCACTCATTGTCATGTTTGGAACCTAAATCTCAACTTTTTAGGGCTTTCTTCATTATCCATGTTTTGGAACTAACCCAATGCTAATAATGTTTGGTGTCTTGTGTGGTTTCTCTTGTTTTTTTGGTAAAACATGATGCAGGGTGGAAACGTCTCCATTCAAGAGAGCAGGTGTGAAAGTGGGCAGCAGCCAAAGGAAAGAGCCTATCATTGATGTTGATGACCTCTCACCTAGAACAAAGAGGACCCGTTCACCATCAGGATTGTTCAATCGCAACAAGTTCAGATCCTATGATGCCTTTTAGACTCATGAGAATTATTTCAGAGATGCTACACCATTGGTTGAAAGGGCTGTTGGTCAATCATCTATTTTTGACATCGACATTCCTAAATGATTTGCTCACAAAGATTGGAATTATCTTCTCTTCGAACTTGATGAAGCATATGAGATTTTGGTTAAAGAGTTTTATGCCAATGCAATTGTTGAAGGCAAAGAACTCAAGTGCTGCGTTAGAAGAAAAAGTTTTTCAATCTTTCCCGCATATCTGGCTGAGATCCTTCACATCAACCGGCTGATGCTTACAAACTCATCGGTTTATGATGATCTATGTCCGAATGAGGACCTACTTCAGGATGCTCTTGGAAAAGACTTGTAATTCTCATCAAATGGGAACTCAGTTAGTGTTTCCTCTCTTCCTCCAAAATTGAGAGTGCTTACAATCATCATGTTTCATAATTTGTACCCATTATCTAGCACCGAGTATATGAACCTCGAACGTGCCTTGTTTCTTCATGATCTAATCTCTGATGTAGAGATTGACATTTGTGCACATATCTTTCATGTTCTGCGCAAAACGGTTCTACAAACTAATTCAAGGACATGCATTCCTTTTTGCTGCCTCATTTCTAGGATATTGAAGCTCAAAGGGATTCATCCATCAACAAATGAGTCTCCGTACACAAAACCGGATCCAATTAACATGCATACGTTCAATGCTAGCATTGGTCATAGTTGGAAGGGAATCAAAATGGAAAGTTCAGCATGTCACAATGGTTCGCGCTCTAGTTCATCCTTATTTAACGAGAAGCTAGACAACATTGTGGCATCTATCCATGAGTTGAGCACCAAGATGTCCAAACTCGCATCTATCTTACACCATCACAACATTCGGTGGGATATGAAGTTCACTTCTCTCCAAACTCAATTGGATTAGATTCAAAGAAAGTTAGAAGAAGATAAGGACTAGTTATTCCATGACAAAAATGGGGAGATGATGTTGATAGGGGGAGTACAATGACAGGGCGAAAAAGAGCTGGATCAAAGGGGGAGATTTCAGCAAGCAAGCCTATGTTTAATACTTTACTTCATATTAGCATATTTTAGTGTTTATGTTATGTTATTCAGTTTTATTTTATGCATTTTGTACCTTCTGCTTTTGTAAGCTTTTAAGGTGTTTTGTACCCATGCTTTGTAGCTTTTATACTTATTGTTAAATCTCATGCATTTTCTTTAAGTATGTCACTCTTGTGCCCTATGTTGGATTTTATATCCTTAATGCAATTACCTTATATTGTTGCATTGGTTGAGTGTTGGATATGCAAATGATATTTTGCAATTGAGCTTATTAGCTTGCACGTCCAGATGTTCATTTCATGTGTGAATGAGCATTGTGATCACTATTTATAGTGATTATTCATTTTTGGTCAAGCCATGGTTTATTACTTATTTCCATTTTGCTTGATCGCATTGTGCTTGCTCCATATGCATTACAAGTTTTCTACATACAATGATCATATTGTGTTGTTGTATTTCAGGAGATACTTGTTCTTATGGTTCATGAGCTTCACATATTCTAAAGTTAGGCGTGAGTGAGTTTTGATCAATTGTTCCCAACTCACGCGTTAAGCCTAGAGTTTGTTGTAGGGTTTTGTCACGAAATAGCCAAAGGGGGAGATTATAAGGTTGAATTTAATCAACCATCTCGTTGACTTTATTCTGTGCCAATTTGCTTATAATTCAGCACATAGAAACCCTATATTTAGGTGAGAATCATGTAAGGGTAGTGTGTGAGAGAGTGTGAAGAAATGCTCAAGAATGTGCAATGAAGCAGGAACTCACAATTGGATCTCACAGGTGGCTCATGACTGGCAAGCCGCTAGATGATGCACATGAGCGAAGCATGCAGAGAAGTTGAACCATCATGCTAGTTATTACACTATAGGACAAAAAGTCTAGACTGGCCATTCAGTTAACTCGTAGCTTGAACTCCCGACTTAGTCAAGTCGCGAGGCCAAGTAGCCAGCCAGCTCTGTTTTGAAAAAACTGACTCTTCGCATTCCTTTTTCACCCTAGTATAAATACCCCTTATACCCATGAAATGTAGAGAGCTTCTAGAGAGAATTTTTAGAGAGAAACTCTAGAGAAAAACAAGATTGACTCATCCATAATCTTTTCATAGAGACTCTTCAAATTCCTCTACTCTCACCTTTTCCATTGTTACATCCTTAAGAGGTTCTTACCCTAATCATTTTCTCACCATACCCACATCTGTGAGAAGGCTTTTTGGTGCTTTGAGAAGCAGTTAGGAAGGGACCAATGATTATTGGTTGATGCTATGGGCTATTGCGGAATCTGGTAAGCTAGAAAAGACAAAGGTTCGGCGTAACCTCGTTGAAGCAAGAAACTTGGAGGGCTTAGGTACACTGGATAGATTAGGCTTGGAGGGTTTATTGCTGTTCATGTATCCTAACTACATTTTCTAGTGGATTTTTGACTGCTTGGAGGGCAGCGGAGAGGTTTTTCCCTGAGGGCTTCAGTTTCCTTATCGATAATACATCGTTGTGTTGTCCTTGTGTTTACATCTCTCTTTCCTTAATCTTTGCCATTTAATTTCTGCTATGGATGTGATTTTAATTGGCTTAGATTGTTTATCAATTCTGTTATTAGCTTGTATTCATTTTTTGCACATATATTGTTTGACATTAAGTTTGAATTGATAATATTGTAATTGGGGGTCTAAACATTCATAGTGTTTTATACGCTATTTGAACATTCAAGGGCATATCTCTCTAAAAGTTGAGGGGAGCGAAACAAACTGTCATCAAAGCGCTTTCTCTTGTCACCACATTGAGCAACAGTTTTTCATGGCACCATCTACAAAACATAGTAGCAAAGACCATAAAATCAAAACACAATAAATGGAAACAAACTTAGTTAGACACAAGTTAGTACCGAAAACAAAAACTACAAATTAAACCCTAAAAACTAAAATTTAAAGAGCAATTAAAAAAAAAATGACATATGAAGAAGCTAAACATCAAAGCATGATATAATCATGGCATTAGACACAAAACATGTCAAAGATTGTGTGTGTGCATCACATGGAATAGTGTGCATATAAGATGCATGAAATCATGCAAGGGGGAAAGTGTGAAACACATAACCATTAGTTGTTCCAAATGTGGAAACATGATTATCCCCAAATTTTGTACTCGATGAAGTCCAAAATTGCACACAAAAACATCTAAATAGACCTTTTATCAACAAAATGGTATGCACACCATAACACAAAGCATTGTATTATGCATGAGCATGTAATAATCTTGACAGAAACATGAAAACAAGCATTATATCATCATTCTCAACAAAACCCATATATCAGTTTCATCAAAACAACAAAACCCATGTTCTTCAACAATATTTCAATATCTCAACAAAACCAACAAATACATGAAATGGAATGCTTTAAACTTGAAATAAAGTAAAAAGGAGTAAAATCTCATACCTTTTCTTGGATTTGGAGTGAAGATTGAAGAGAACAATGGAGGTTTTTAGAGTGAAAAGTGTGGTTTTGAGAGAGGGAGAGGCGGAGAAGACGAAGAGACAAACATGTGATGCGAGGAAAAGTGAAAAGTTTTGAAGAACTATCTGACATTTAACCCTATTTTTGCAAAACATGCATTTTCGTGACTCAACTGACTTGCGAATAAGCCGCCAAAAGCCTTGAAACCTAGTTTTTGAAAAATTTTCTAAGTCTTTTTCACAACTCGGACTTACACTCGCTAGTTCAACTCGCGAATGAGTTGCCAAAAATCCTTAAACCCGAATTTTGAAAAACTTTCTAAGTCTTTTTCACAATTGAGTTGACCATTCACGAGTAAGTCACAAAAATGCAGAGTTGCAAATTTTTGGATTTTTATGAAAATTTTCAAATCAAATACTTTCCAAAAACAACTAAAACACTCAAAAATATTTTTGGGTTTGATCAACAGAAGATTGATCATGTACATCACATTTAATCAAGTACAATCACATAAATGAATAAGGCATTCGTTGAACATAGATATGTGTGATATGGATGTGTATCAATTATGAGATAGTCCTTAGTCTAATGTGAAGCTTTAATGATCAATTCAACCAAGTCATACACAACTAGCCCTAAGTAGAGTGACCTATCTCAATTGTAGAAATGAACATATATGACCTTCCACATAAACTTGATTACATTGAGTTAGAAGCTTTTCATTTAGCTTCTTTTCTTTTGATAACATTTGATCATTTTGATCTTTACATCTCTTTTCGAGATAGATACTTGAAATTTTTGATATTTGAATTTGATAAGTAAGCCTTTGGCTTTTGGCATCATACATTTGTAAATACATGTCACTTTCCCTTTTTCCTAGTCAAATACTAGTTTCTGCAACAGCTTTTTCAGCTCATTATCTCTTTTTGAGATTTGACATTGGTTGAGCTTTTAAGCAAATAATAATAATAATAATAAAATAAATAAAAATAGTGAGAAGAGATATAGGCACAAGTCTACGCATGTCTCAAGATAAATAAAACTATTGACTAATCATTCATGACAAGTTTGAAGATGTATTAACAACAATCACATAGATGTTAAGATGTTTTCCACAAAGATTCAAGTGCATAGAGAACTAGCTAAGCATGCATGTGAAAATGCATTAAAGAATGATCAAACTTTTTGGATTTTATACCGTTTATGTGTTTTTGTATTTTTGACACAAAGCAAAGTAAAGAATGATCAAGAACAAAAACAAAGACAATGCATATAAAGAGATGTATGATGCACAAATGCATGATAATAAAGCATTTAATGCATGAAGGGTCTTACAAAGATCAAAAAAATTAGATCAAGGACCAAACAAACATAAGCTCAACCATAGGAACCCATCCTCATCTAAATAGAATGATTGTTTGGAATGAGTATCTCATGAGAAAAGGGTTGGAAGAATGAGAATTGGAGATGCACATAGACAAGGAGGTAAAAACACTAAAAGCTTTCTTCAACAACTTACCATTTTCCCCCAAATCTGGTTTTGCTTTCGTAGCACAACTTCCAAAAAGCTCAAGTTTCTCTTTTCTTTTGATTCTTTTAAGAGCTTGAAACTTAGAGTAATGAGGTTTTAGATGACTAAAGGCACCACAATGGGATAGGTCTACTAGGCCTTTTAGGGAGGGATCTAGCAACATAGTTTTGTTCTCTCTTTAACATGGAATATTGAGGTTGTATGTGAACTATCACACCACAATAGTGGCAAGTAGGAACAAATTTAGATCCACTCAACTCCCTAGGATGAGACCTAAATGAAGGCTTAGGCGTAAGAGCATTTCTCTCCACTTTTTGGTTTCTTTTGTGTGGAATGTACACCGATTTGTTTTTAGAATTAGAACTCACAAGAGGCACAAAATCGGGCAACACAACATGATTGCAACAAAGTTTTTCTTCATTTTTAGCAACAGGTTCAGCAATCAAATACTTACCATGCATCTTAAGAGATTCATTTTTACATTTAAGATCATCAACAAGTTTGTTAGACAAAACAAGTTTAGCATCCAATTCCATATTCAAACATTCAAACTCTTTTAGTTTTTCAATAGAATGCTTAGAAAGTTTCTTATACTTTTCAACCAATTTGTTGGATTCATTGAGCTTAGCAGTTAAATCATCCTTTTTACAAATGAACTTGCTTTGATTCTCATGAAACTTCTTAGCCTTTTTCTTCAGGAGTTTGAAATTTGGAATTTCAACAACACCAAATATAGATGTAACATGTCATCACAATTATGAGGATTAACACTCATAGACGCATTTTTACAAACACATGGCATGTTACAATCAACAACATCCATAAAAGCATACAAAGTACTATCCATAGCAATAAACACAAGGGTTAAGGATCACACTTAGGTAATGAAACCAAAAACAAGTGTACCCACTCTGATACCAATTGAAAACTCACTTAGTGTATAAAACACTTGTGAATGCTTAGACTCTCAAAAACAAAATTTCCAAAAGAAGATTATATTCAAACAATGTATGTGCATAATATGAAATATAAACAATACCCAAATTATCAAATTACTCTAAGCCATTAATTAATCACAACCAGCAAAAATTAAAAGATAAGAGTAAGGGAAAAAGAGATGCAAATACAAGATAGCACCAGCACATGTTATCAAAGAGGAAATCAAAGAATTCGGTGAAAAACCTCTCCGCCGCCTTCCAAGCGGTAAATGATCCACCAGAAAATCAGTTGGGATACATGAATAGTAATAGACCCTCCAAGCCTAATCTACCCAATGCACCTAAGCCCTCCATGCTTTTTGCTCCAACAATGTTACACTAAACTGTGTCTTCTCTAGTTTTCCGGATCCCACAATTAGCCTATTGCAAACAATATGAATTGGCTCTCTCTTGAATTGCTTCCCAAACACCAAGAACCTTCTCACTACTCTAAATTTGGTGGGGTAAGGATTTAGTTTATAATCCTCTTATGGGTATGACAATGGAGAGGGTGAGAGTAAAGGAATTTGAAGAATTAAATGTATAAGATTGTGGATGAATCAATCTTGTTTTCTCTAAGGTTTCTCTCTCAAAATTCTCTTTGAATGCTCTCTACATTTCGTGGGCATAAGGGTATTTAAAGTAGGGTATGAGATGGAATGTGAAAATTCATTTTTCAGCAAAACAGGATGCACTGGCGAGTCACTTTACGACTAGGATGAATCATGAGTTCTAGTTGCTAGTTACTAGACTAGGCCAGACTATACTTTTTTTCCTGTATATTATGATTAGTGCACTTAAATCCTATCGTATGATACTATGTATGATATTATGTACGACATTATATATGACATTATGTATGACTTAATGTTGTAATTAATAAAGTTATTTTATTATTATTTAAAATAATGGTAATATGTATATTTGGACATTATCATATAGTCTATGGGATGCATAGTATGTGATTTATGTGATTTAGTCATAGAAGATATAAGTTACAAGTTCTTTGTAAATTCAGAATTTTAGTTCATAGTCGGTGATAAAATTAAGCATTTCATCTGCGAAGACTATAACATATCAATTAAGATGATTTAGCTTGATCATAGAAGTGGAGACTTCTAGTTGATATGTTGATATGTTTTAAGAGTTAAGACATATTGAACTGTACCGCTATGAGATTTATTATTCTCCTAACGACTCTCAAATGAATAATAAATCTCATGACTTCTATTTATATGAACTCTTAATCCTGAGATGATAATAGACCTGATCATGAAGTGTAGGCTGTTTTGATATATTAGGAGTGAGATCTAAAGACACGATCAAAACCTCAGTATGTTGGATAGCCACATTTAGTGTTGATGGAACATATTGAATGTTCAAAATGTGTGTAAAACACCCTTGAACATTTAGACTCCCAAATTACAAATTACCAATTCAAGCTTATTAACAAACAATGTACGTGTGAAAAATGTAAATAAGCTAAAACAAAATTGATAACATAATCTAAACCAAATAAAATCATATCCATAGCAGAAATTAAATGGCAAAGATTAAGGGAAGAGAGAGGCAAACACAAAGACAACACAGCGATGTGTTATCGAAAAGGAAGCTGAAGTCCTTGGTGTAAAACCTCTCCACCGCCCTCCAAGAGTCAATAATCCACTAAAGAACGAAGTTAGGATACATGAATAGCAGAAGACCCTCCAAGCCTAATCTACCCAGTTTACTTAAGCCCTCCAAGCTTCTTGCTCCAACAAGGTTGCGTTGAATCTTAGTCTTCTTTAGCTTACCAGCTTCTGCTATAGCCCATAGCATTAACCAATATCAATTGATCCCTTCCTAACTACTTTCCAAGAACCAAACAGCCTTCTCATAGATATGGGTATGGTGAGAAAATGACTTGGCTAAGAATACCTCTTAAGGATGTAACAATGGAGAGGTTGAGAATAGAGGAATTTGGAGAAACAATGATGGAGATTGTGGATGAGTCAATCTTATTTTTCTCTAGAATTTTTCTCTCAAAATTCTCTCTAGAAGCTCTCTACATTTCGTGGATACAAGAGGTATTTATATTGGAGTGAGAAAGGAATGCGAAGAGTCAATTTTTCCAAAACAGAATGGAAAGGCAACTTGGCCTCGTGACTTGACTGAGTCGCAAGTTCAAGTTGGGAACTAACTGAATGGCCAATCTGGACTTTTTATCCTGTAGTGCTTTAGCTGGCGTGACTGTTCAACTCCTCTACATGCTCTACACGTGTGCCACTTTTGGTTACTTGCAAGCTGCGAGATCCAGTCGCGAGCCACTTGCTGAGTGCGCAAACTGGAGCTTTTCTTCACACTCTCTCACACACTACTCTTACATGATTCCCACCTAAATACAGAGTTTCTAAATGCTAAAATACAAGCAAATTTGGCACGGAATAAAGCTAACAAGATGGTTGATAAAATTCAACCTTCCAATCTCCCCCTTTGGCTATTCCATGACAAAACTCTAAAACAAACTCTAGACTTAACATGTGAGTTGGGAACAGTTGAACATAACTCACTCACACCTAATTCTAGAATCTGTGTAGCTCTTGAACCATAAGTACAAGTATCTCTTGAAACACAACAACACAACATGATCATTGTATGCAAAAAACTTGTAAGGCATATGGAGCAAGCACAATGGATCAAGCAACATATATTAAAGCAATAAAGCATGGCTTGACCAAAAAAGAACAATCACTATAAATAGTGACCACAATGCTCATTCACACAAGGAATGAACATCCGAACATGCAAGCTAATAAGCTCAATGCAAAGTATCAAGGATAAAAAATCCAACAAGGGTACAAGAGTGATGTACTTAAGGAAAATGCATAACATTTAACAACAAGTGCTAAGCTACAAAGCATGGGTGCAAATCAAAAGCTACATATGCAAAGGTACAAAATAAAATATTGAATATCATCTAATATATGCCAAAGTACCAACAGCTTTAAACAATAGCACAATGTAAATACCAAGAGTTATAAACACTATAAACAAATGAACAAAAGTAAAGTATATGTGTATTCTTCTTCTGAGCTCACACAACTCCCCCTTTCAATATGCACACTTCCCATTCTTATGTTGCTCCCCCCTTCCTTTATGCTATCCCTCTCCCTTTTTGGCACAAATAGCTAAAGATTGTCCTTCAACTTTTGTTGAATAGCATCTAACTTTGTCTCAATGGCTGTGAGACGCATTTAAACTTGGTTGTTGGTGGAGCAGAGAAGTTGTTCTAAACCTGAAATCTGCTAAGACACACTCTCAATCAGAGTGCTTAACCTGTCAGCTTGAGAGCTAGGAGGTAGATGGAGTGCCAATTGTTTGCATCGCTGAAGGAGTGAGAGAAACAGTTTTGGTATGCACAGGTGTAGCTGAACCTTGACCAAATGAAGTGGAATGAAGGAAAGATTCACTCTTAGGTGTTTTGGAAGAGTGACTTTTGCTGGCTTGAAGGGAAATCATGGACAATAGACGAAGACAATCCATTTTCTTCCCATCTGTTGGTGGACTTACCCCTTTAAGAACCATGATCTTCATGACAAGGCTACAAAAATGAATACATGTTTGTGCTGCCTTCCAAGGTTGATGAATGCAGTGTTTGAGAGTGGGTAAAGGTTGAAGAATTTGATCAATTTGGGAGTTGTCAATTCAGGTGCAAACTTTGCAATGCCTATGGATATGCCTTTGCTTGAAATCTCATGATCAGGCTCAAGAACTTGAAGAATGTTGTGTACTTGAGGCTGTTTATCATTATATGGAGTGAGATCTACATTTGTCAGTCTAGTGATGTGAAGAATCTTTGCAATGTAGTCTGAATTGATGGAGAACTCTTTTCCTCGTACCTAACACTTCAACTCAACTCTTGTGTATCTAGCATTTGAATAAAACTTCTTAACCAATTCATCAATTGGGTTCTCAAAGTTCCCAAACAAATCAGATCAATCTTTTGCTTCAAAGATCCTAGGAATAAATGTTGTTCCCAAGGTATCAAATTTTACAACCCTTTCCACCACAGTAGGAGCCTTTTTAAAAATGCTTTCGAAAGTCAGTGAATTAAGTGGAGTCTTGAATCTCTCGATGTTTGAAACTTGAGACAAACTTTGAGTCTGTTTTGAAACAAGGGATGATGGAACATCAGTTACAGGCTCTTTTCCTTGAGAGGAACGATGAGATATTTGCAAAATAGCAGACACACAGTAGAGAACCAAGGGCAAAAACACAAGACACAAACATCAACTTGATTAGATCCAAGTTAGTCAATGAAATAACTGCACATTGAAATATAGAATGAGATATCACTCAAATGTGGTAAATGGATCAAGAATGCAGCATTTAAGCATGAGTAACACATGTGTGTGTGGTGTACAGGCACAACTAAGCACACTGTAGTCTATGAACACCCCAAAAACACAAGTAACTGTCTGTGAGACAAATTACTACAAACATGAAATGCACCACATAGCACAGGTCAGAATAGAAAACATGCTCAAAATAGTGACACAAACAAGGAAACAAGTATATAAAGCAACATTTAAACAAACCCCACAAAAACTCAATCAAGCAAACTCAACAAAACTAACCAAACCCATGATTGATCAATATATAACTCAAAATTCTATAATAACTCAAAATTCAGGAAATTCAAGGCAATAAATATGAAATGTGCAAAGAAAATAAGAAAACCCATACCTTTTTCTTGAAGATTGAAGTAGAAACAATGAACAACAATGGTGGTTTTTGTGAGAAACACGGTGGGTTTGAGAGAGGGATAAATGGGGAAGACAATGAATAATCACAAAAGTTCAAGGGAAAACTTAAAAGGTTTTAAAAACTGACCTATTTGCGCAAAACACACGATTTTCGCGACTGAGTCAAGTCGTGAACAACTCGCCAAAGCAAATCGCCAAACACCTAAGAGAAAAAATTTTGAAAAATTATCTAAGTGTTTTTTGCGACTCGAAGGTCCACCCACAAGTAAGTCACGAAGGAAGCTGCGAAAACTTCTGAGTAACCTCACGACTGGACCTTTCACTCGCGAACAAGTTGCCAACATGAGTTGCGAGAGCTCTAAAAATCTGAATTTTTGAAAATTTTCTAAGTCATTTTCATGACTGGGACTTTGACCGGCCAGTGAGTCGCAAAGACCTTTTGAGTAATGCTTGCGACTAGAACATGCAATTGGCTTAACTCGCAACCAAGTCGCCAGAACAGGGCAATATAGCTTTTGAAAATTTTGCAGAAACAAAGGACTTTCCAAAAACAATTAAAACACTGAAAAATATTTTTGTGTTTGATCAACGAAAATTGAGTATGTGAAACATGTTTAATCAAGTACAATCACACAAATGAATAAGGCATTCATTAAGCATAAACATGTGTGATGTGTGTGGGTACCAAACAAGAGATAGTCCTTAGTCTAATATGAAGCTTCAATGATCAATTCAACCAATGCATACACAATTAGCACTAGGAATAATGACTTATCTCAATTATAGAAATATGCATATATGACCTCCTACAAAACTTGATTACATAACTTTTGAAGCTTTTCATTTGGCTCCAAATACATTATATCATTTGATATTTTTGAATCAAAACATCTCATTTTGAGATCGATGCTTGAAATTTTTGATATTTCAATTTGATGAGTAAGCCTTTGGTTTTTTGGGCATCATACATTTTTCACAAAGGTCGCTTTCCCTTTTTCCTAGTCAAATACTAGTATATGCAAAGGCTTTTACAGCTCATTATCTCTTTTCATTCTGAGATGTACATTTGTTGAGCTCTTAAAAAAATAAATAAATAAATAAAGGAGTGGGAAGATATATAGGCACAAGTCTATGCAAGTTTCAAGATCAACAAAACCATTGACTAATCATCCATGACAAGTTTGAAGATCTATTTACAACAATCACATAGATGTCAAGATTTCACCCACAATAATATGAGTGCATAAAAAACAAGCTACGTTCGTAAATGCATAAAGCCATAAGTACAAAGGTACAAGACAAAACATGTTTGTGACAAAACACAATAATGTCGATCAAACTTTTTGGATTTTCTACTTTTTATGTGTTTTTAGATTTTTGACACAAAAACAAGAAAAGATTGACCAAGAACAATGTAAAAACATTTAAAACAATTGCAAAGAAACAAACAAAAAATTTTCAGCACAAGCTAGAACATAAACAAAAAGCACACAACCAAGCAAAGTCACAAAACATAGGAAGTATTAATGCATGGACATGTTGTAATACTTATGCATGAGTACCCTTCTTCACCCACACGTCACTTGCGTTTGAGGTGATGTCCCTATAGGATTGGGTATGAGTGTTGTGGCTTTCAAACCTTCTGTTGAAGCTTGCCAAATAGGTAATGAATGCGTTGATCATCTTCATCATATACATTACTCTGGAATCACTATCTCGACCTCTTGATTGCTTAGCTGTCTAATTCCCTTTGCCATGTCTTGGTCCTCTCAACCTTTGAGCACTTAAGTTCTTCAATGCTTGAAGCTTATGACAGTTTTATCTGGTGTGACCTTGAATTCTATAGTGATCACAGAAGTGTTGGATTCTCGGACCTCTTTGTGTCTTTGGGAATGATTTCCCTTGATTCTTAGGCTTGACCACTGATTGGTTACGAGGCTTATTCAAAAACCATTGGTCAGTCACATTCTACTTCTTTTTCGATTTCTCTTTCTCAAAAACTGAAGTTTCTACCACTGGTTCCTTGGCTTTCATGAATTTCATATCTTTGGATATATTGGCAGTCGAACTGCTTTCACCGGTGTATCCCAATCTGCTTTTGTCAAAGAAAGGCTTTTGATGAGCAAGTACTTCATCAAGCTTCTTGGAGGAGACTCGATCTACTTTAGCATTGGCTTTAACCACCTCGTGCTCAAGAAATTTTATCTTTGAGTAGGCTTCGGTCAGCTCTCCATTCAGCGTCTCCATTTCACATTTGGTCTCCTTGTATCACAATAGAAGACTTATATAATCTTCCTTTGCCCTCTTCATCTTTTTAATGGCTGCGTTAGCCACTTTGGCATATTCACCATCTTCTCAAGGAGGGAATTGTAGGTCTCTTGCAGTCCCACTTCTTCTTCATCTTCCTCGTACTCAAATTCCTCTACTAACCCAATTGACTCCATTTCTATGTGCTCACTAAGCTCTTCTATTAGAGCACTCAAATTATCCGAAGATTCCACATGAGCAATGGTTATAAATGCAGAGAAGTTTCCCTCTCTATCACCCTGAATCTAAGTTAGAGGAGTTGGAATCACTAAGAGTAGTGACATACACCTTGCCCTTCAATTTCAACTAATTAGGACACTCTTTCTTGAAATGTCCGTGATTCCTTGAAATCCTCTTCAATTTCAAATAATTAGGGCACTCTTTCTTGAGAGTCATTCCCATCTTTCCTCTTAAATCCTTTTTCTCCTTTTCGAAACTTGGGAATTTTCCTTTCTCCGCAAATTTTCCATTCTTCTTGAACTTTAAGAACTTTCAGAAATTCTTCACAAGATATGCCACATCTTTATCGATAACATCCTCATCTGATGAGTCATGAGCTTCTACGCTTTCATTAATTGTCTTAAGATCAAGGGATTTGCTCTTCCTTTGTGATGGCAATGATAGCTCATATGTTTGAAGTGAGCCAACTAGTTCTTGAACTTTGATATCATCAAGGTCCTTGCTCTCTTCAATTGCTGTAACCTTTGCACAGAAGCTCTCTGGCAATGATCAAAGGATTTTTCTCACTATCTTTGAGTCCTCCGTCTTCTTACCCAATTTGAACTTGCCAACAACTACCACATTCAGCTTGCTATAGAATGAGTTGAATGACTCGTCTTCGCTCATTTTCAGCTCTTTAAATCGAGTGGTTAGCATCTGCAACTTAGTAGCTTTCACCTTCTTCGTGCCTTCATAGGTGGTCTCCAATATCTCCCACACCTCCTTGGCAACTGTTATTTGAGAAATCTTGTGAAACTCATTTGGTGAAACACCACAAAAAATTGCATTCAAGGCTTACTATTTTCGTTAGCTGCCGCAAGGGCTGCCTTATCCCAAGTGGATTTAGTGGCCTCTGGCCTAATCCATCCTACTTCTACGGCATCCCAAATAGTTTCATCAATTAAACATAAGAATGCCCTCATCTAGACTTTCCAAAAGGCATAGTTGCTACCATCAAAATATGGTAGCACATTTAAAGATTAAGACCGGACCATCTCAAATGGGGTCAAGAATCACACTAAGGTAATTAAACTACAGAAAGTGCACCTGCTCTGATACCAATTAAATGTTCAAAATGTGTATAAAACACCCTTAAACGATTAGACCCCCAAATTACAAATTACCAATTCAAGCTTATTAACAAACAATGTACGTGTGGAAAATGTAAATAAGCTAAAACAGAATTGATAACATAATCTAAACCAAATAAAATCACATCCACAGTAGAAATTAAATGGCAAAGATTAAGGGAAGAGAAATGCAAACACAAAGACAACACAACGATGTGTTATCGAAGAGGAAACCAAAGTCCTCGGCGTAAAACCTCTCCGCCGCCTTTCAAGTAGTCAATAATCCACTAAAGAATGAAGTTGGGATACATGAACAACATAAGACCCACCAAGCCCAATCTACCCAATGTACCTAAGCCCTTCAAGCTTCTTGCTCCAACGAGGTTGTGCCGAACCTTTGTCTTCTTTAACTTACCGGATTTCGCTATAGCCCATAGCATCAAGCAATATCAATTGGTCCCTTTCTAACTGCTTCCCAAGCACCAAACAACTTTCTCATAGATATGGGTATGGTGAGAAAAATATTTGACTAAGTGTACCTCTCAAAGATGTAACAATGGAGAGGGTGAGAGTAGAGGAATTTGGAGAAACAAGGATGAAGATTGTGGATGAGTCAATCTTGTTTTTCTTTAAGGTTTCTCTTTCAAAATTCTTTATAGAAGCTCTCTACATTTCGTGGGTATAAGGGGTATTTATACTAGAGTGAGAATGGAATGCGAAGAGTCAGTTTTTCCAAAACAAAGTGGACTGGCGACTTGGCCTCGTAACTTGACTGAGTCGTAAGTTCAAGCCGTGAACTAACTGAATGGCTAGTCCAGACTTTTTGTCCTGTAGTGCTCTAGCTGGCGTGACTATTCAGCTTCTCTGCATGCTCCACACGTGTGCCACTTTTGACGACTTGCAAGTTGCGAGATCCAGTCACAAGCCACTTGCTAAGTGCATAAACTTGAGCTTTTCTTCACACTCTTTCACACACTACCCTTACATGATTTCTATTTAAATACAGAGTCTCTAAATGTTGAAATATAGGCAAATTTGGCACGGAATAAAGCCAACAAGATGGTTGATAAAATTCAATCTTACATATATATTCTCAAGATCGAATTCATAATCTCTTAACGAAGATATAAAATATTCTATTGTGATAAGTTTAATAGGTTCGGTTATTCGGAGAGTTAGGTTTAACTACTTTAGTAAGAAATTACTAAAGTGTATATTTATGAAATTGGATTTCATAAATATATGATGAATAATTTAAAAGGATTAAACCAAGTACTCGAGGATTAAAATGGAGTAATTCACAAAGTGGTAGTCTACATTAATGACTTTGTATTAGTACGAATATTTAATGAAGGGGTTGCATGTACAATAAAGTCTTGGGATATAATTTATTAATAAGGCCTATTGTGCAATTATATTTATATAGTGGTATTAAATACAATAAATGGTAACTTTGGACTTATCAGGAGTTGATAGAAAAGCCCAAGGCCCATTGGAGTTAGAGTCTTATTTGTTCCCTTTTGGTCCCACTCCAAGCCATATACTAAAGCTTGATTGGAAAGGCTCGGCCAGCCTAATTAGATAATCAGTTATAAGGAGAGAAAGATACATAATTTTAGCAAAAACATGAAATGGTTTGTATGTAAGGGTTGGACACTCTCTCATTCTCTCTTGAACAAATTCATAGAAACTGATTGAGAGACCACGATTCTTGGGCACAAGTGGAATTGGAGTGAAGATTAAAAGCGTTCTTAAGAACTTTTGAACTTTGTTTTTGAAATTCTCCACACCAAGGTACACTCTCTTGTTCTTGAATTTTAAAATTTACATAGTACATGTTATCAATTGCGAATGAAGTACATTCGTTAATTTTTCCACTGCATATGTTTTGTATGCAATACAAACATGTACTTTTTCAACAAATGGCATCAGAGCTAGGTTTTCAATTTCAAATCTGCATAACAGGTTTTGTGAATTTTGGAATTAAAGATAAAATTTTTTGATGATGTTAGAAGATTATATATTTAATTTTTTGCATGGTTGTTGAAACTATGGTCTAATGAAAACTAATATTGATGTTATGATATAGTTTAAATTTGAATTTAAGTATGTTGAATTGAACTTTAAGGCTATAACATCAATGGAATTCAGTTTTGATATCAAATTCTATCTATTATGTTCATATGGTGGTTGTTTGTTTATGAAAACTACTGAAAACTATCTACATCCGCCCTTTAAAAAACTGAAAACACTCATTTTTCGCGGGTTACCTTCTCGCGATGTTACTCACGAAAAATGCCTTTGAAGGATGAAACTTTTCGCGGGTAAGTTTACTTGCGAAACAGTCACGGGTAAGCTTTACTCGCGAGACAGTCGTGAAAGTTTTTGATTAAATTTTGTGTGCTCACTATTTTGCCTTAACCCATTTTTGCAGGAAGAGCTTAGTCGCGAGATTATCGTGAAAATGTCTCTGAAGATTTTTTCAAATGTATAAAGGGCAAGGCTGTATGTGATTAGATTACACATGTTTACAAATCAAAAACCTTTCTTTTAAAACATCTAGTGGGAGAGAGATACAAGGGTTGGATCTCACGACCTCCATTGTCGATTTATAGTAGTATGATTAAGCACCTTGCCTTGGCATATATGCCTTGCTCCCTTCAGAGGGTGTTTAATTCATGGGACTATAAAGTAAATTTCTTATTGATGAATGATATGTGTTTTTACATTAAGAATGACAATGCTACCGTGTAGTTACTTAATGACTCACATAGAATTCAGGCAATAGTGTACACTAGACTAAGTTTAATGTTAACCTTCCTTCAGAGCTATGTCATTATTACTTAAGGGCTAAAGGAAATACGGCATGTTATTGGTGTATGATAAGAGTTATCATGATAGCACTAATAATGAGAATAGTTCTCAATCAATCATAGTGTTTATAATTTACTTGCTTCCAAGGAATTTTAAACATGGGATTGGGTTGTTGTTGCTTACACAAAATACATAGTTGTAAAATAACAACTTTACAAGGTTGATAGCCCAAAACTTACCACACCCTTTCAGAGTGTCAAGTGAGGTTTTGGTACTACTGGGAAGCATTGGAAGAAGCTAGGCTTTGGTGGATGTAATCGAGCGTATTGTGAGATCTGAGAGCTAGACAAGACATGGTTTTGAGAAGCCTTGTTGGAGTAGGACCTTGGAGGGCTTAGTACATTGGTAGATTAGGCTTGGATGGTCTTTTGCTAACCCATGTATCCAACTAATTGTCTAGTAAATGATTACCTTTTGGAAGGCGGCGAGAGGTTTTTTGCTAAGTTTTTCGGTTTCCTCTTCGATAAACATTGGCGTGTTATCTTGTGTTTGCATTCTTCTTCCCTATTTACTCTATTCTGCACTTAGTATAAAGTTAGAGTAAAATTTATCGAGCGGTAACTTTAATTTAGGGGTCTAAATAGCTCTTGTTTTTCAACACATTTTCGAGCTTTCATAATGTAAGCAACAACAACCCAATCCCATGTTTAAAATTCCTTGGAAGCAAGTAAATTATAAACACTATGATTGATTGAGAACTATTCTCATTATTAGTGCTATCATGATAACTCTTATCATACACCAATAACATGCCGTATTTCCTTTAGCCCTTAAGTAATAATGACATAGCTCTGAAGGAAGGTTAACATTAAACTTAGTCTAGTGTACACTATTGCCTGAATTCTATGTGAGTCATTAAGTAACTACACGGTAGCATTGTCATTCTTAATGTAAAAACACATATCATTCATCAATAAGAAATTTACTTTATAGTCCCATGAATTAAACACCCTCTGAAGGGAGCAAGGCATATATGCCAAGGCAAGGTGCTTAATCATACTACTATAAATCGACAATGGAGGTCGTGAGATCCAACCCTTGTATCTCTCTCCCACTAGATGTTTTAAAAGAAAGGTTTTTGATTTGTAAACATGTGTAATCTAATCACATACAGCCTTGCCCTTTATACATTTGAAAAAATCTTCAGAGACATTTTCACGATAATCTCGCGACTAAGCTCTTCCTGCAAAAATGGGTTAAGGCAAAATAGTGAGCACACAAAATTTAATCAAAAACTTTCACGACTGTCTCGCGAGTAAAGCTTACCCGTGACTGTTTCGCAAGTAAACTTACCCGCGAAAAGTTTCATCCTTCAAAGGCATTTTTCGTGAGTAACATCGCGAGAAGGTAACCCGCGAAAAATGAGTGTTTTCAGTTTTTTAAAGGGCGGATGTAGATAGTTTTCAGTAGTTTTCATAAACAAACAACCACCATATGAACATAATAGATAGAATTTGATATCAAAACTGAATTCCATTGATGTTATAGCCTTAAAGTTCAATTCAACATACTTAAATTCAAATTTAAACTATATCATAACATCAATATTAGTTTTCATTAGACCATAGTTTCAACAACCATGCAAAAAATTAAATATATAATCTTCTAACATCATCAAAAAATTTTATCTTTAATTCCAAAATTCACAAAACCTGTTATGCAGATTTGAAATTGAAAACCTAGCTCTGATGCCATTTGTTGAAAAAGTACATGTTTGTATTGCATACAAAACATATGCAGTGGAAAAATTAACGAATGTACTTCATTCGCAATTGATAACATGTACTATGTAAATTTTAAAATTCAAGAACAAGAGAGTGTACCTTGGTGTGGAGAATTTCAAAAACAAAGTTCAAAAGTTCTTAAGAACGCTTTTAATCTTCACTCCAATTCCACTTGTGCCCAAGAATCGTGGTCTCTCAATCAGTTTCTATGAATTTGTTCAAGAGAGAATGAGAGAGTGTCCAACCCTTACATACAAACCATTTCATGTTTTTGCTAAAATTATGTATCTTTCTCTCCTTATAACTGATTATCTAATTAGGCTGGCCGAGCCTTTCCAATCAAGCTTTAGTATATGGCTTGGAGTGGGACCAAAAGGGAACAAATAAGACTCTAACTCCAATGGGCCTTGGGCTTTTCTATCAACTCCTGATAAGTCCAAAGTTACCATTTATTGTATTTAATACCACTATATAAATATAATTGCACAATAGGCCTTATTAATAAATTATATCCCAAGACTTTATTGTACATGCAACCCCTTCATTAAATATTCGTACTAATACAAAGTCATTAATGTAGACTACCACTTTGTGAATTACTCCATTTTAATCCTCGAGTACTTGGTTTAATCCTTTTAAATTATTCATCATATATTTATGAAATCCAATTTCATAAATATACACTTTAGTAATTTCTTACTAAAGTAGTTAAACCTAACTCTCCGAATAACCGAACCTATTAAACTTATCACAATAGAATATTTTATATCTTCGTTAAGAGATTATGAATTCGATCTTGAGAATATATATGTAAGATTGAATTTTATCAACCATCTTGTTGGCTTTATTCCGTGCCAAATTTGCCTATATTTCAACATTTAGAGACTCTGTATTTAAATAGAAATCATGTAAGGGTAGTGTGTGAAAGAGTGTGAAGAAAAGCTCAAGTTTATGCACTTAGCAAGTGGCTTGTGACTGGATCTCGCAACTTGCAAGTCGTCAAAAGTGGCACACGTGTGGAGCATGCAGAGAAGCTGAATAGTCACGCCAGCTAGAGCACTACAGGACAAAAAGTCTGGACTAGCCATTCAGTTAGTTCACGGCTTGAACTTACGACTCAGTCAAGTTACGAGGCCAAGTCGCCAGTCCACTTTGTTTTGGAAAAACTGACTCTTCGCATTCCATTCTCACTCTAGTATAAATACCCCTTATACCCACGAAATGTAGAGAGCTTCTATAAAGAATTTTGAAAGAGAAACCTTAAAGAAAAACAAGATTGACTCATCCACAATCTTCATCCTTGTTTCTCCAAATTCCTCTACTCTCACCCTCTCCATTGTTACATCTTTGAGAGGTACACTTAGTCAAATATTTTTCTCACCATACCCATATCTATGAGAAAGTTGTTTGGTGCTTGGGAAGCAGTTAGAAAGGGACCAATTGATATTGCTTGATGCTATGGGCTATAGCGAAATCCGGTAAGTTAAAGAAGACAAAGGTTCGGCACAACCTCGTTGGAGCAAGAAGCTTGAAGGGCTTAGGTACATTGGGTAGATTGGGCTTGGTGGGTCTTATGTTGTTCATGTATCCCAACTTCATTCTTTAGTGGATTATTGACTACTTGAAAGGCGGCGGAGAGGTTTTACGCCGAGGACTTTGGTTTCCTCTTCGATAACACATCGTTGTGTTGTCTTTGTGTTTGCATTTCTCTTCCCTTAATCTTTGCCATTTAATTTCTACTGTGGATGTGATTTTATTTGGTTTAGATTATGTTATCAATTCTGTTTTAGCTTATTTACATTTTCCACACGTACATTGTTTGTTAATAAGCTTGAATTGGTAATTTGTAATTTGGGGGTCTAATCGTTTAAGGGTGTTTTATACACATTTTGAACATTTAATTGGTATCAGAGCAGGTGCACTTTCTGTAGTTTAATTACCTTAGTGTGATTCTTGACCCCATTTGAGATGGTCCGGTCTTAATCTTTAAATGTGCTACCATATTTTGATGGTAGCAACTATGCCTTTTGGAAAGTCTAGATGAGGGCATTCTTATGTTTAATTGATGAAACTATTTGGGATGCCGTAGAAGTAGGATGGATTAGGCCAGAGGCCACTAAATCCACTTGGGATAAGGCAGCCCTTGCGGCAGCTAACGAAAATAGTAAGCCTTGAATGCAATTTTTTGTGGTGTTTCACCAAATGAGTTTCACAAGATTTCTCAAATAACAGTTGCCAAGGAGGTGTGGGAGATATTGGAGACCACCTATGAAGGCACGAAGAAGGTGAAAGCTACTAAGTTGCAGATGCTAACCACTCGATTTAAAGAGCTGAAAATGAGCGAAGACGAGTCATTCAACTCATTCTATAGCAAGCTGAATGAGGTAGTTGTTGGCAAGTTCAAATTGGGTAAGAAGATGGAGGACTCAAAGATAGTGAGAAAAATCCTTTGATCATTGCCAGAGAGCTTCTGTGCAAAGGTTACAGCAATTGAAGAGAGCAAGGACCTTGATGATATCAAAGTTCAAGAACTAGTTGGCTCACTTCAAACATATGAGCTATCATTGCCATCACAAAGGAAGAGCAAATCCCTTGATCTTAAGACAATTAATGAAAGCGTAGAAGCTCATGACTCATCAGATGAGGATGTTATCGATAAAGATGTGGCATATCTTGTGAAGAATTTCTGAAAGTTCTTAAAGTTCAAGAAGAATGGAAAATTTGCGGAGAAAGGAAAATTCCCAAGTTTCGAAAAGGAGAAAAAGGATTTAAGAGGAAAGATGGGAATGACTCTCAAGAAAGAGTGCCCTAATTATTTGAAATTGAAGAGGATTTCAAGGAATCACGGACATTTCAAGAAAGAGTGTCCTAATTAGTTGAAATTGAAGGGCAAGGTGTATGTCACTACTCTTAGTGATTCCAACTCCTCTAACTTAGATTCAGGGTGATAGAGAGGGAAACTTCTCTGCATTTATAACCATTGCTCATGTGGAATCTTCGGATAATTTGAGTGCTCTAATAGAAGAGCTTAGTGAGCACATAGAAATGGAGTCAATTGGGTTAGTAGAGGAATTTGAGTACGAGGAAGATGAAGAAGAAGTGGGACTGCAAGAGACCTACAATTCCCTCCTTGAGAAGATGGTGAATATGCCAAAGTGGCTAACGCAGCCATTAAAAAGATGAAGAGGGCAAAGGAAGATTATATAAGTCTTCTATTGTGATACAAGGAGACCAAATGTGAAATGGAGACGCTGAATGGAGAGCTGACCGAAGCCTACTCAAAGATAAAATTTCTTGAGCACGAGGTGGTTAAAGCCAATGCTAAAGTAGATCGAGTCTCCTCCAAGAAGCTTGATGAAGTACTTGCTCATCAAAAGCCTTTCTTTGACAAAAGCAGATTGGGATACACCGGTGAAAGCAGTTCGACTGCCAATATATCCAAAGATATGAAATTCATGAAAGCCAAGGAACCAGTGGTAGAAACTTCAGTTTTTGAGAAAGAGAAATCGAAAAAGAAGTAGAATGTGACTGACCAATGGTTTTTGAATAAGCCTCGTAACCAATCAGTGGTCAAGCCTAAGAATCAAGGGAAATCATTCCCAAAGACACAAAGAGGTCCGAGAATCCAACACTTCTGTGATCACTATAGAATTCAAGGTCACACCAGATAAAACTGTCATAAGCTTCAAGCATTGAAGAACTTAAGTGCTCAAAGGTTGAGAGGACCAAGACATGGCAAAGGGAATTAGACAGCTAAGCAATCAAGAGGTCGAGATAGTGATTCCAGAGTAATGTATATGATGAAGATGATCAACGCATTCATTACCTATTTGGCAAGCTTCAACAGAAGGTTTGAAAGCCACAACACTCATACCCAATCCTATAGGGACATCACCTCAAACGCAAGTGACGTGTGGGTGAAGAAGGGTACTCATGCATAAGTATTACAACATGTCCATGCATTAATACTTCCTATGTTTTGTGACTTTGCTTGGTTGTGTGCTTTTTGTTTATGTTCTAGCTTGTGCTGAAAATTTTTTGTTTGTTTCTTTGCAATTGTTTTAAATGTTTTTACATTGTTCTTGGTCAATCTTTTCTTGTTTTTGTGTCAAAAATCTAAAAACACATAAAAAGTAGAAAATCCAAAAAGTTTGATCGACATTATTGTGTTTTGTCACAAACATGTTTTGTCTTGTACCTTTGTACTTATGGCTTTATGCATTTACGAACGTAGCTTGTTTTTTATGCACTCATATTATTGTGGGTGAAATCTTGACATCTATGTGATTGTTGTAAATAGATCTTCAAACTTGTCATGGATGATTAGTCAATGGTTTTGTTGATCTTGAAACTTGCATAGACTTGTGCCTATATATCTTCCCACTCCTTTATTTATTTATTTATTTTTTTAAGAGCTCAACAAATGTACATCTCNCAAAATGTATTTTTGTGTTTTTCTTCAAAAACTAGTTAAGAGGCAGTTTCGCAAGAAGCTCGTGACTTAAAGCTTCCCGCAAAACCAGCTTAAGGGAAATAAATTTTTTTCCAGTTTCATACAGAGAGTCTCGCTATTCTCTCATGGGTATTTCGCTACAAAACCGTTCTCAAAAAATGGTTTTCAGGTGAAAACAGGAAATTTTTTCAATTTCATGCAGAGGCTATCGCGATTATCTCGCAACTGTTTCGCTACTAAAAGCTTCTCGCAAAAGTTTTTGTGCTTCAGTGGTGCTTTTCATGACTAATCTCACGACTGCCTAACCCGCGAAAAATGTGTGTTTTCAGTTTTCTATAGCAAATGTGACAATTTTTCAAACTCACTTCATTTCCCTCGCACTACCTCTCTTGAACCCCTCTCAATCCAAAATCATTTTTCACTTAAACCCCTTCACTCTCAAGCTTGTTTTCTGCATTTTCATCTTCAAGGTATGTTTTCTAAAACATTTTCTTCTCTTTTGTCTCAATTTATGCCGAAATTAAGTTAGGGTTTCCAAAATTGGGGATTTTTCAAAAATGGGTTAGGATTCATGATTTCTGTGAAAATATTTTCAAAATTTTGATTGGGCTGAGTCCCATTTGATTTATGTGTATCTGTGTTGGTCCTGTTTGGCATTCTAAACATGTATTGAGGCATTTTCACTTATGTTCATGCATTGTTCATCGGTGTAGTGCATTGTTGCATGCTATGTGTTTGACAAAATGTCTAGGTGACATATTTGTGTTGAATTGGACTCAAATGAGTTCCATTGCTTAGGTTTACCCTTGATTGAACATGCTTAGCATGTTTAGATCATTGGGTGTGTGTTTTACACACTTTGGTCAATTTGTGCCTCAATGTCATGCCATGCATCACCTAGGCACCCACTAGGCACACCCCATGCATCACCAACTGCACACACATGCACAATAGTTGCATAGTACACACACATACATGCGTAGTTGCTTATTCCTACATTTTGATCATAGTTACATTGTTTAGCATTGATAGCATGCTGTTTTAAGTTTGGTATGTTCTATTTTAAGTTGTTTTTATTTCTATTTTGTACTAACATGAAGCTAATCATGTTTCTGTTCTGTTTTGTGTTTGTGCACATCAAAACATGCTCCTAACAACTTCAAGTCTATTGAGGCAGATTTGAAGTACAATGACAGCTACAAAAGAGCAACAATTATCATGGAAAGGGTTGTCAAGTTGGATACCCTTGAGGACACCTTCATACCTGAAGTGTTCAAGGAAAGGACATGGAAAAAGCTCCTAAATCCAGTTGGAGTTGTACTCGGAGATCATAAAGGAATTTTTCCCCAATAGTAGTGTAGAAGGAGATCATATAGATTTTTGGGTGAGGCACAAAGAGTTTGTCATTACAAAGGAAAGCATACAAGAATTTTTGGAGATTTGTCCTCCCTCACAGCCAAGCACAGTCCAATATGAGGATCACCTAGACTTTACAAAGGAAATGGTGTTGACTCTTGAACACAATTCCATTCAGTCTAGAGATGAGCACTCTTGCTCATGTGATGATCCATAACTTATATTTGGTCACCAACCGCATGAAATTGTTCGCTCCAAGGACAATCTTTTTGTACGATCTCTTTACTCACAAGGAGATTGATATATGTGGACACATCTTCCACCTTTTGAAGAGGAGCATTGAGAAGAAGAACTTTAGAATAGTCATGCCATTCCCCTCACTCATAATGGGCCTCATTGCAAAGTCAAGGCTCAAACTTCCAAGTGATCTCACTGTGGTTCAAAGAGACTATCCCATTGGTGCACATACAGTGACTCAAAGGATAGTCTACATCAAAGGCTGTAGAGCCTGCGTGTCTTAAATACCGAGGGATCGTGTTGAGGAAGAGGTGGTGATACAGAGGAGGAGATTGATAGAAACATTACTGCACCAGAAACTTCAGCTCAACCATCTTCTTTAGCACTAGCACGAGGACCAGACAGACTTGATCGCCTCCTAGCTAGAGTGGACCAGATGTTTACCATGCTTGACTCCCATGTACAGCACACTGTGAACTAGTTTGCTTATATCCAAGGTCAGATCACGGCTTTATCCTCATAGATTGATGATTTATCCATGGACTAGGGATCAGATTCAAAGTCCGATCAGTTCTAGCCTCTTTGGCCATTTCGGTCAAAAAGGAGGAGAAAATTTTGAAGGGGAGCTTGTAGTTTTGAGGTGGAGCAGTGTATAGACATAGCTTAGGCTTAGAAACATTAGTTCATATAAGCGGTTTAGCATTATTTATTTTAACTTTTATAACTGTTAGTTTATTATTTTTATTGCTTTATTTTAAAGCCTTAGTACTCTGTTTTTAATTTCAATTTATATTCAGTATTTGTGTTTATCCCAATGCTTTGTAGCATTTTTTTAGTACTTTTAGATGTTGATTATATATCTTGAGTACCTGACACTTGTACCCTAGTAGGATCGTGTATCCTAGATGCAAATACTTCGTGTATTTTGCATCGGTTGTGTGTTGGACATGCAATTGATCCTTCTGAGTGGTCTTAATTGCATTGCGTGTCTGGATGAGCATTTACTAGTTAAATGTTCATTGTAGTCATTCTTTAATGACTGTTCTTATATGATCAAGATATGCTTACATGTTTTATAGTGCTTACATACCTTGAAGTTGACAATGCAGAAAAGATGCTTGAAATTGATGGGTTTGAATGAAATTGATTTTGGGTTGAGAAGGGGTTCGAAAGAGGTTATGTGAGGGAAGTGTTTGTGATTTGAAAAATTGTCACATCTGCTATATAAAACTGAAAACATGCATTTTTCGCGAGTTACAGAGTAGCGAAATAGTCGCGAAACATTCGCGAGAATGGCCACTGAAGCACATTAAATTTCGCGAGAAGCACTAGGTCACGAGACAGTTGCGAGACAGTCGCAATACTCTCTGTCTAAATTTGGAAAAATCCAGTTTTTGCCAAATAGCATTTCACGAGAAGCTGTTGGTCACAAGGTAGTCGCGATACAGTCGCGACAGTTTCTGTGGGACATGATGAAAAAATTATTTCCCTCAAATACTTTTCACGAGAAGCTCTAAGTCACGAGCTTCTCGCAAAACAACCCCTGAACTAGTTTTTGAAGAAAAACAAAAAATGCATTTTGAACAAAAACAAAGAACACGAAAGTATAAAATCACTTTCAATAACAAATAAAACGCTCAAAAATCTCTTTGGGTTTAATCAACAAGTATTTGAGCATACACATCACATTTGAACATGTACAACCACACAAATGAGATAAGCATTATTGAATCAAAGTCTTGTGTGTTGTGGGTGAGTATCAAGTGTGAATAGTCCTTGACCAGAGTGAAGCTTCAATGATCAATTCAATCAGTCATACACAGCTGATATGAATCAAGTGGACTATCTCAATTATGGAAATGAGATATATGACCTCCCACAAATGATTACATAACTTAGAAGCTTTTATTTGGCTTCTGCATAAAGCATAACAATTGATCATTTTTGGACACAACATCTCTTTTTGAGATTGATGCTTGAAATTTTTGATATTTCAAAATTGATGATTAGCCTTTGGTTTTTGAGCACCACACATTTCAACATAGAAACATAAGTCGCTTTCCCTTTTTCCTAGTCAAATACTAGTATGTGTGACAGGCTTTTGTAGCTCGATATCTTTTTTTATTTGGAGATTTACATTTATTGAGCTCTTTTGCAAAAAAAAATAAAGTGGGAAGAGATATAGACACAAGTCTATGCAAGTATCAAGAAAGACTATTGACCAATCATTCATGACAAGCTTGAAGATCTATTTATAATAGTCACACATAATTTTCAAGATTTCTTCTACAAAGATAAATGTGCATACATAACAAGCTAAGCTCGTAAATGCACTACGCCATAAGTACGAAGGTACTAGGCCAAACTCACATGTGACATACACAAAACAAGTGATCAAACTTTTTGAGATTTTTCAATTTTTATGGGTTTTTGAATTTTTTTGACACACTCAAAAACAAATTGAAATAAAGAAAGATCAACAAAGCAAAAACAAAAACAGGCACAAGCCAAACAGGTAAAAGAAACATGCTATAAAATGAAGACAATGCATGATAAGATGCAACAGCAAGTGTCCCTAATCATTGGAAGAATTTATGCATGGACATGTTATAATGCTTATGCATGAGTACCCCTCTTCACCCACACGTCATGTGCGTTTGGGGTGATATCCTTGACAGATTGGGTACGAGAGTTTGGACTTTCAAACCTTCTAGTGAAACTCTCTAAGCAAGTGGTGAAGGCGGCGATCATCTTCATCACGTCCATCATTCTGAGATCACGGTTTTGGCTTCTTGATTGCTCACCACCCTAAGCTCTATTGTCATTTCTTCTTCCTCGTGATTGAGGAATGCTTGCATTGTTGTCTGCTCTTAGCTTTTGACAGTTGGGTCTGGTGTGTCCTTGCAATCCTCAATAGTGACACACATAATCCGTCCTAGGACCCCATTGTGATCTTGGGAGAGATCTTCCTCTGTTTCATGTTTGGCCACAGATTGATTTCGGGGCTTATTCACCATTCGTTGCTCAGCCATATTCTTCTTCTTTACATCCTTAACTTTCTTAAGAATGTGTTTCAATCTCACACTTAGCCACTTTATGTCTGACCAAGAGACTTCTGTGGTCCTCTTCAGCTCTTTTCATCTTCCTCACAGCCGCCTTCGCTACCCCTGCATACTCTCCCGACTTCTCAAGTAGTAAGGAGTAATTTTCTTGAAGATTAGTTGTATTCTCTTCCTCTTCAGCATCTAATTCTTCCATAATCCCAATAGACTCTGAGTCAGAATGCTCACCAAGCTCCTTCACAAGTGCACCCAAGTCATCCGAGGAATCCATGTGAGCAATGGTCATGAAGGTGGAGTAGTTTCCCTCTCCGTCACAGCTCTCTTCTGAGTCAGAATCAGAAGAGTCTGAATCACTGAGCGTTGTGGCATAAGCCTCACCTTTTCCCCTCAAAAAATTTGGACACTCCTTCTTTAGATATCCATGGCCATTGCACTCATAGCACACAATGTCTGAAGGAGGTTGAGAATCCTTCCCTTCTTTCCTCTTAAACACTTCCATCACCTCTTGAAGATGAAAACTTCCTTGTTGAACAGTTTACCACTATTCTTCATCTTCAGAAATTTGCGAAAGTTTTTGCAAGAAATGTACTCCTTCTCCACCCATCTTTTTCGGGGGAATCATTTGTCTTTCGGTGATGGTTTTAAGAGTAAGCGATTTACTCGTCTTATGGGAAGGCAGTCCCAGCTCATATGTTTGGAAATGTCTCTCCCATGCTTATCTTTTTATTCATACCCATTAAAAGTGTTTAACTCATTTTGTGGTATCTTAACAGCGGATGTTCAAGCATATACTGGAGATAAATCTTTGTTCAAAACCCTTAAAGAGAAGGAAGATGGTTTTGTGACTTTGGAGATGGTAGTCATTCTCAAGTTCTTGGAAAGGGAACGGTGGATATTTTGGGACTACCTCTGTTGACTGATGTGCTGTATATTAAGGGATTGAAAGTGAACTTGTTGAGTATTACTTGATTTGTGATGAAGACTTCTTAGTCCAATTCTCAAAGAAAGGATGTCTAATCTTGAATGAAGAAGGTGTTCAAGTTTTGAAAGGATTAAGGACCATCGACAATTGTTATGGTGTCATTCCCAAGCCAAGCATAGCTGTAGGAGTGCTCGAGTGAATCTTTTGGAGTTGTGGCATCAACGTCTTGGACATGCTAACTACAAACAAGTGGCAAAAGTGTCTAAGCTTGAAGCTGTGGTTGGTTTACCAAAGTTTGGAAAAATTGAGAAGAATGTTTGTGGTCCATGTCAATTGGGAAAAAAAACAAAGTCAAGCCATCCTAAAGTAACTGTAGTTGCTACATCTCGTCCCTTGGAGTTACTACATGTGGACTTAATAGGTCCAACTAGAACAGAAAGCATGGGTGGAAAGCGATATATAATGGTGGTTGTTGATGATTTCTCAAGATATTCTTGGTGGACTTTCTCAAGGAGAAGTTAGAAGCATGTGACAAGTAAAAGGCTGTGCAAGAGGCTGCAGAATGAAAAAGGAGTTCCCATAGTTAGAATCAGAAGTGATTATGGGAAGGAGTTTGAAAATGCTAAGTTTGAAGCATTCTGCAATGAACATGGCATTAAGAAGGAATTTTCAACTGCCAAAACTCCACAACAGAATAGGGTGGTTAAAAGAAAAACCGGGTGATTCAAGAAATGGCAAGAGTAATGTTACTCAACAAAAACATTCCACAGAAGTTTTGGGCTGAAGTTGTGAATACATTGTGCCACATTGGGAATAGAATCTACTTCAAGCAGGAACTAAGAAGACATCATATGAACTTTGGAGAGAGAAGAAACCAAAAGTGAAATATTTCTGAATATTTGGAAGTAAGTGCTACATTCTCAATGATAAGGAGAATCTTGGAAAATTTGATGCTAAAGTGATGAAGGGATATTCCTTGGTTACTCCACAAATAGCCGAGCATATAGAGTGTATAACAAGTGCACTAAGACGGTGATGGAATCAATAAATGGGTCATTGTGACACATCTCTGAAAAGGGTGTTGATGATGATGGTGAATGCCAAACCCTTAAGAAGAATGAGCAAGGCGATGAAATGTTTCAAGGTGAAGATGCTGAGAAAGAATTACCAGAAGAGGAGTCTACACCTCCTATACCAAGAAGGGTGACTAGATCGACTCAAGGATCTCCTAGTCCACTCCCCCTCCGAAAGTTCAACCTCTAATCTGCGTGATGAGGAACCTTCCACGTCCAAAAGATCATCATCAAGGGTAATCCTCAATCATCCCTCGAGCAATATCATTCATGACTTAGATAAAGGACTTCGGCTGAGAAAAGGACGAGTTATACTGTGAACCATGGGAATAAAACTGCTACCTTGCTCAGTTTGAACCAAAGATAATGGAGGAAGCATTGAAGGATGAGAATTAGGTAGAGTCCATGCACCATGAGTTACACCAGTTTGTTAGAAATGATGTATGGGAGCTGGTACCAAGGCCTAAGGTCAACCCAAAATCAATTTCATTCAAACCCATCAATTTCAAGCATCTTTTCTGCATTGTCAACTTCAAGGTATGTAAGCACTATAAAACATGTAAGCATATCTTGATCATATAAGAACAGTCATTAAAGAATGACTACAATGAACATTTAACTAGTAAATGCTCATCCAGACACGCAATGCAATTAAGACCACTCAGAAGGATCAATTGCATGTCCAACACACAACCGATGCAAAATACACGAAGTATTTGCATCTAGGATACACGATCCTACTAGGGTACAAGTGTCAGGTACTCAAGATATATAATCAACATCTAAAAGTACTAAAAAAATGCTACAAAGCATTGGGATAAACACAAATACTGAATATAAATTGAAATTAAAAACAGAGTACTAAGGCTTTAAAATAAAGCAATAAAAATAATAAACTAACAGTTATAAAAGTTAAAATAAATAATGCTAAACCGCTTATATGAACTAATGTTTCTAAGCCTAAGCTATGTCTATACTCTGCTCCACCTCAAAACTGCAAGCTCCCCTTCAAAATTTTCTCCTTCTTTTTGACCGAAATGGCCAAAGAGGCTAGAACTGATCGGACTTTGAATCTGATCCCTAGTCCATGGATAAATCATCAATCTATAAGGATAAAGCCGTGATCTGACCTTAGATATAAGCAAACTAGTTCACAGTGTGCTGCACATGGGAGTCAAGCATGGTAAACATTTGGTCCACTCTAGCTAGGAGGCGATCAAGTCTGTCTGGTCCTCGTGCTAGTGCTAAAGAAGATGGCTGAGCTGAAGTTTCTGGTGCAGTAATGTATCTATCAATCTCCTTCTCTGTATCACCACCTCTTCCTCAACACGATCCCTTGGTATTTAAGACACGCTGGCTCTATAGCCTTTGATGTAGACTATCCTTTGAGTCACTGTATGTGCACCAATGGGATAGTCTCTTTGAACCATAGTGAGATCACTTGGAAGTTTGAGCCTTGACTTTGCAATGAGGCCCATTATGAGTGAGGAGAATGGCATGATTATTCTAGAGTTCTTCTTCTCAATGCTCCTCTTCAAAAGGTGGAAGATGTGTCCACATATATCAATCTCCTTATGAGTAAAGAGATCGCACAAAAAGATTGTCCTTGAAGCGAACAATTTCATGCGGTTGGTGACCGAATATAAGTTATGGATCATCACATGAGCAAGAGTGCTCATCTCTAGACTGAATGGAATTGTGTTCAAGAGTCAACACCATTTCCTTTGTAAAGTCTAGGTGATCCTCATATTGGATTGTGCTTGGCTGTGAGGGAGGACGAATCTCCAAAAATTCTTGTATGCTTTCCTTTGTAATGACAAACTCTTTGTGCCTCACCCAAAAATCTATATGATCTCCTTCTACACTACCATTGGGGAAAAATTCCTTTATGATCTCCGAGTACAACTCCAACTGGATTTAGGAGCTTTTTCCATGTCCTTTCCTTGAACACTTCAGGTATGAAGGTGTCCTCAAGGGTATCCAACTTGACAACCCTTTCCATGATAATCATTGCTCTTTTGTAGCTGTCATTGTACTTCAAATCTGCCTCAATAGACTTGAAGTTGTTAGGAGAACATTTTGATGACTTCTTCATAGCAGAATGTTTAGTAGGAGACATCTGCACATTTACATAGACAACCAAGAAAAGAAACAAGTGCACAAACACAAAATAGAACAGAAACATGATTAGCTTCATGTTAGTCCAAAATAGAAATAAAAACAACTTAAAATAGAACATACCAAACTTAAAACAGCATGCTATCAGTGCTAAACAATGTAACTATGATCAAAATGTAGGAATAAGCAACTACGCATGTGTGTGTGTGTGTACTATGCAACTATTGTGCATGTGTGTGCAGTTGGTGATGCATGGGGTGTGCCTAGTGGGTGCCTAGGTGATGCATGGCATGACATTGAGGCACAAATTGACCAAAGTGTGTAAAACACACACCCAATGATCTAAACATGCTAAGCATGTTCAATCAAGGGTAAAGCTAAGCAATGGAACTCATTTGAGTCCAATTCAACACAAATATGTCACCTAGACATTTTGTCAAACACATAGCATGCAACAATGCACTACACCGATGAACAATGCATGAACATAAGTGAAAATGCCTCAACACATGTTTAGAATGCCAAACAGGACCAACACAGATACACATAAATCAAATGGGACTCAGCCCAATCAAAATTTTGAAAATATTTTCACAGAAATCATGAATCCTAACCCATTTTTGAAAAATCCCCAATTTTGGAAACCCTAACTTAATTTCGGCATAAATTGAGACAAAAGAGAAGAAAATGTTTTAGAAAACATACCTTGAAGATGAAAATGCAGAAAACAAGCTTGAGAGTGAAGGGGTTTAAGTGAAAAATGATTTTGGATTGAGAGGGGTTCAAGAGAGGTAGTGCGAGGGAAATGAAGTGAGTTTGAAAAATTGTCACATTTGCTATAGAAAACTGAAAACACACATTTTTCGCGGGTTAGGCAGTCGTGAGATTAGTCATGAAAAGCACCACTGAAGCACAAAAACTTTTGCGAGAAGCTTTTAGTAGCGAAACAGTTGCGAGATAATCGCGATAGCCTCTGCATGAAATTGAAAAAATTTCCTGTTTTCACCTGAAAACCATTTTTTGAGAACGGTTTTGTAGCGAAATACCCATGAGAGAATAGCGAGACTCTCTGTATGAAACTGGAAAAAAATTTATTTCCCTTAAGCTGGTTTTGCGGGAAGCTTTAAGTCACGAGCTTCTTGCGAAACTGCCTCTTAACTAGTTTTTGAAGAAAAACACAAAAATACATTTTGAACAAAAACTAAAAACACGAAAGTGTAAAATCACTTTCAAAAACATATAAAACACTCAAAAATATTTTTAGATTTGATCGACAAATAATTGAGCATACACATCACATTTTAACATGTACAATTACACAAATGAGATAAGCATTAATTGAATCAAAGTCTTGTGTGTTGTGGGTGAGTACAAATGTGGAATAGTCCTTTGACCAGAGTGAAGCTTCAATGATCAATTCAATCAAGTCATACATAACTAGTACTAAGTCAAGTGGTCTATCTCAATTATAGAAATGAACATATATGACCTCCCACAAGAGAATGATTATAAAAGTTAAAAGCATTTCATTTGGCTTCTGCATAAATCATAACAATTAATCATTTTTGGATAATACATCTCTTTTTGAGATCGGTGCTTGAAATTTTTGATATTTCAACATTGATAGTTAGCCTTTGACTTTTTGAGCTCCATACATTTCAATTTAGAATGTCGCTTTCCCTTTTTCCTAGTCAAATACTAGTATGTGTGATGGCTTTTGCAGCTCATTATCTCTTTTCATTTTGAGAATTACATTTGTTGAGCTCTTTAAGAAAAAACATAAAAGTAGCGTAGGAAGATATATAGGCACAAGTCTATGCAAGTATCAAGACCATCAAGACTATTGACCAATCATTCATGACAAGGTTGAAGATCTATTTACAACAATCACACATAGTTTTCAAGATTTCTCCCACTAAGATATATGTGCATACATAACAAGCTAAACTCGTAAATGCACTACGCTATTAGTACAAAGGTACTAGGCCAAACTCACATGTGATATACACAACACAAGCAATCAAACTTTTTGTAGATTTTTCAATTTTTATGGGTTTTTGAATTTTTGAACACACTTAAAAACAGAACAAGTAAGATAAACAAAAACAGGTACAAACCAAAAATTGTAAAAGAAACATGCTATAAACTAGAAGCAATTGACACAAATTGAATTATGCATGTCATGATGCATGAACTTATAACCCTAAACATCAGAAGAATTAATGTGTGGGCATAAAGGGTGATCATGCATAAGTATCCTTCTTCACCCATATGACACTTGTGTTTGGGGTGATATCCCTAGTGGATTGGGTACGATTGTTATGACATTCAAATCTTCTGGTGAAGCTTGCCAAACAGGTGGTGAATGCATCAATCATCCTCATCACATCCTTCACTCCAAGATCACCTTATTGACCTTTTGATTGCTCAGTAGTCCAATTCCTTTTGTCATTTCTTGGTCCTCTTGACCTCTGAGCACTTGCATTCTTCAATGCTCTAAGCTTATGACAATTGGGTCTGGTGTGTGCTTGAATTCCACAATGATGGCAAAAATGTTTTGTTCTTAGACCTCTTTATGATTTTGGATGTGACTTCCCTTTAGTTTCAGGTTTGACCACTGATTGGTTATGAGGCTTTATCAGCACTTGTTGGTCATTCACTTTCCTCTTCTTTTCTACATTCACTTTCTCAACAGCAGTGGTAGCTACCATCGGTTCCTTGATTTTCATAAACTTTAATTCCTTGGATATATTGGCAACCGAACTGCTATCTCTAGTGTATCCCAATCCACTTTTGCCGGAGAAAGGTTTTTGATAAGTAAGTACTTCATCAAGCTTCTTGGAGGAAGCTCGCTCTACTTCAGCATTTGCTTGAACCACCTCAAGTTCAAGAAATTTGATATTTGAATAAGCTTCGGTTAACTCTTCGTTTAGCATCTCCATTTCACTTTTGGTCTCCTTGTATCGCACTAAAAGACTTCTATAATCTTGTTTTGCTTTCTTCATCTTTTTAATGGCTGCCTTAGCCACTTTTCCATATTCATCAATCTTCTTAAGGAGGGAATTGTATGTCTCTTGCAGTCCCATTGTTCCTTCATCTTCCTCATCTTTAGATTCCTCTACTATCCCTATTGACTCCAATTTAGTGTGCTCACCAAGCTCTTCCACTAGCACATTCAAATCATTGGAAGATTCCACGAAAGCAATAGTAATAAAGACAGAGAAATTCCCTCTCTGTCATAGCTTTCATCTAAATTTGAATTAGAGGAGTCTGAATCACTAAGAGTAGTGGCATACACCTTGCTTTCCTTCTTAAATAATTGGGACACTCCTTCCTGAGATGTCTATGTCTGTTGCATTCAAAGCTTGTGATTCCTTGAGAGGATTGAGACTCCTTCCCCTTTTTCCTCTTGAAATCCTTTTTCTCCTTTTCGAGATTTTGGAATTTTCCCTTCTCAGCAAACTTTCCATTCTTCTTGAACTTCAAGAACTTTTGGAAATTCTTCACAACATGTGTCACATCTTTATCAACCTCATCCTCATCTAATGAGTCATAAGCATCGATCCTCTCATTAATTGTCTTAAGAGCAAGGGATTTGCTCTTCCTTTGTGATGGCAATGACAGCTCATATGTTTGAAGTGAGCCAATTAGTTCTTGAACTTTGATATCATCGAGATCCTTGCTCTCTTCAATTGCAGTAACTTCTGCATGGAAGCTCTCCAGCAATGATCGAAGGATTTTCCTCACTATCTTTAAGTCCTCCTTCTTCTCACACAAGTTGAACTGGCCAATAACCACCCCATTCAGCTTGCTATAGAATGAGTTGAATGACTCGTCTTCACTCATTTTCAGCTCTTCAAATTGAGTGGCTAACACTGTAACTTAGTATCCTTCACCTTCTTCGTGACTTCATAGGTGGTCTCCAATATCTCCCACGCCTCCTTGGCAACTGTTATGTGAGAAATCTTGTGAAACTCATCTAGAGAAACACCACAAAATTGTATTCAAAGTTTTACTGTTAGCGTTAGCTACCGCAAGTGCTGCCTTCTCCCAAGTGGATTTAGCAGCTTCTGGCCTAGTCCAACCTACATCTACTGCATCCCAAATAGTATCACCAATTGAACACAAGAATGCCCTTATCCAAAATTTTCAAAAGGCATAATTTCTACCATCAAAATATGGTGGAACATTTAAAGATTAAGACCGGTCCATCTTAAACGAGGTCAAGGATCGCACTAAGGCAATTAAACCACAGCTAGTGCACCCACTCTGATACCAATTGAAAGCTCGAAAATGTGTTGAAAACAAAAGAGCTGTTTAGACCCCCAAATTAAAGTTACGGCTCGATAAATTTTACTCAAACTTAATACTAAGTACAGAATAGAGTAAATGCGAGCGGATAAACAAATAAGCTACTCTAACCCATAATCATTATAACACAGCAGTAAAATGAAAGGTAAAAGAGTAGGGAAGAAGAATGCAAACACAAGATAACACGCCAATGTGTTATCGAAGAGGAAATCGAAGAACACGATGAAAAACCTCTCAGCCGCCCTCCAAGCGGTAATCAATCCACTAGACAATTAGTTAGGATACATGGGTTAGCAAGAGACCCTCCAAGCCTAATCTATCCGATGTATCTAAGCCCTCTAAGCTCCTACTCTAACAAGGCTTCTCGGAACCGTGTCTTGTCTAGCTCTTCAGATCTCGCAATATGCCCGATTGCATTCACCAAAGCCTAGCTTCTTCCAATGCTTCCTAGCAGCAACAAAACATCGCTTGACACTTTGAAAGGATGTGGTAAGTTTTTGGGCTATCAACCTCTCAATGGTGTGGAAATGGAGAGGTAAGAGTTGAGGAAAATCCACAAGAAATTGTGTAGAGGATTGTGGGTATAACAATCTCTAACTCTTAAGGTTTGTGGCTAGGGTTTTCTTTCTAAAGCACTCTTCAACTTCTGTGGATAATGATGGTATATATAGTTTGGGTACAGAAAGTGTGTATCATATAGGACAATCTGGCAAAACAGAATGTTTTGTGGGTGTCTCACAGGAAGGTCTTACCCGCGAGCTACTCACGAAACATAGTTGTCTTCATCCTGTCTTGACTCTTCGCATTCCAACATGTGTAGGTCACATGCATCACTTCACGGGATGCTTAGTCGTGAGATACCCGCGAAAACTCTTTAGTCTTCAATTTGCCTTGAGTCTTCACACTCTCTCTCACACACAACCCTTACAATTAAATCCCACAGCAAATATAGGGTGCAAAAGATTGAACATAATTACAATCAAATTTGGCACGAAATAAAAGCCAACAAAACATATAGTTGTAAATTACAACTTTACATATCATATTATGGTTTTATTAAGGTTCCATACTATATATTTATGTGCTAAATTGATAATGTCCAGTTTACTTATTATATTCATGTTTATTATTTTCAGATTTTATCATGGCACCATTTAGCCCACTTATTAGTATTCTTAATCAAAACAAATTGACTGGATCTAACTATGTTGACTAGAAAAGAAATTTGGACATTGTTCTTACTACTGAATAACACAAATATGAGCTTACTCAACCATGTCCTAGCTTTCCTTCATTAGATGCTCCTCTTGAGGAAAAACTGTGATATAATCGTTTGTAGAAATCTAATGAGATGGCCAAGAGCTACATCCTAGCATCTATCTCAAATATTCTACAACATCAAATGCAGGATGTAGAACTAGCTTCAGACATAATACTAAGTCTAAAGGAGATGTTTGGTGAGCAAGGTCGTTCTGTATGGAAAGAAACTATGAGGCAAATTTATAATACCAAAATGGTTGAAGGCACTTCAGTGAGTGAGCATTGTCTTACAATGATCTCTATTCTGAATACACTGGAAGTTTTAGGTGCCAATATTGATGGAGAATCCCAAGTGGATATGATACTTCAGTCACTACCAAAATCACTACAAAAAGATTTATTCATTGTCTGAATTAATGAATGAGTTGGTTGCGGCGGAAGGCATCCTTGGTACTTCTAGTGTTGAAGCCAATATGGGTGAAGATTCTACTTCTGAACCTAAGTCAAAAGGCTAAGGTAAGAAGAAGAAGAAGAAGGACTTCACTAAGCAAGATGGTAAACAAATTGCCTTAGGAGTTGCTAATAAAGGAAAGAAGATCAAAGGAAAGTGTTTTCATTGTGGTGAGAAAGGACATTGGAAGAGGAATTGTCCAAAATTCAAGGTTACCATTAATAAGGGTATGAAAAGTTTATTCCTCCTTGAAATATGTTTAGTACAAAATCGCATGGATTCATGGTGTGAGGATTCAGGTTGTACTAATCATATCTACAATTTTTTGCAAGGGTTCCTGGAGACTAGAAAGCTTAATAAAGGGTAGTTGTTTCTTACTGTGGCTGATGGGAGCAAGATTCTGATTGTAGCTGTTGGAGTATTTAATTTATGCTTTGAGTCTACGGTTTTATTATTGGAAGAGTGTTTGTATGTACCTAATGTTCGTAGGAATTTAATTTCTGCAACTTATTTAGGTAAACATGGATATTGTGTTAAACCTGTTGTTTCAAATGGGTTTACAAGAGGAAGAGAGGGATAGATGGAAAGGTTGAAACCTTTAAAGTAAGGCTAGTGGCAAAAAGGTGTACACAAAAAGAAGGTATTGATTATGAAGAAATCTTTTCACCAGTAGCAATGTTTAAATCTATTAGAATTCTCTTATTCATTGCTGCTCATTATGTGTAAGGTTGACAATAGGTCTTGGGGTGGTGAACAATCAAGAAGTCAAAACCATGATCCCGTAATGATGGACATAATGAAGATGATTGGTGCCTTTACAAATTGCTTGGAAAGCTTCACAAAGAGGTTTAACAGTCCTAACTTTGTACTCAATCCGTCAAGGATATCACCCCAAACACACGTGGCGTATAGGTGACGAAGGGTACTCATGCATAAGCATCATAACATGTCCATGCATCAATAATTCCTATGCTTTGTGATTATGTTCGCTTGTATGATTTTTGCTTCTGTTTGTTTGAATTGTTGTTTGGTTATTTGTTTTAGTTTATATAATATTTTTACATTGTTTTTGATCAATTTTTTTTGTTTTACTTTTATGTAAAAAATCCAAAAACACATAAAAAATAGAAAATCCAAAAAGTTTAATCAACTTTGTTGAGCTTTGTCTCAAATCATGTTTTGCCTTGTACCTTTGTACTAATGGCTTTGTGCATTTAACGAGCTTAGCCTGTCTCTTGTGCACTCATATCATTGTGGAAGAAATTCTGAAATCTATGTGACTGTTGTAAATAGATCTTCAACCTTGTCATGAATGATTAATGAATGATTTTGTTAATCTTGAGACATGCATAGACTTATGCCTATATATCTTCCCACTTTTATTTTTTTGTTTTTCTCAAAGAGCTCACCAAATGTAAATCTCCAAATAAAAAGAGATATTGAGTTACAAAAGCCTGTCGCACATACTAGTATTTGACTAGGAAAAAGGGAAAGCGACCAAAATAAAATGTATGATGCCCAAAAAGCCAAAGGCTATCTCATCAAATTGAAATATTCAAAATTTCAGGCATCGATCTCACAATGAAATATGTTTATTCAAAAAGATCATATGATATGCTGAAAATGGAGCCAAATGAAAAGCTTCAAAGTAATGTACTCAAGTTTACATGGGAGGTCATATATGCATACTTCTTTAATTGAGATGGGTCATATTATCTAGTGCTAGTTGTGTATGCCTTGATTGAATTGATCATTGAAGCTTCACATTAGACTAAGGACTATCTCATTTTTGATACCCATACACATCACACAAGTTTATGTTCAATAAATGCCATATTCATTTTTGTGATTGTACTTGTTTAAATATGTTTTCACTAGCTCAATCTCTGTTGATCAAACACAAAATTTTTTTTGAGTGTTTTAGTTTGTTTTTCAAAAGTGTTTTGTTTTTACAAAAATGTCAAAATTTTCAAAAACAATGTTACCCTGTTTTGGCGACTCAATCGTGGGTAGAACCAATTGCATGTTCCAGTCACGAGCTTAGTCCGAGACTTTTTGCGGCTCACTGGCGAGTCAAGGTCTTAGTCGCAAAAAACACTTAGAAAATTTTTCAAAATTTGAGTTTTTATGATTTTTGCGGCTCAATGTGGTGACTTGTTCGCAGGTGGAAGGTCCAGTTGCGAGAGGTACTCAGAGATTTTCAAGGCTCATATCGTGACTATCTCGCGGGTAGACCTTCCAGTCGTGAAAAACACTTAGAAGATTTTTTGAAAATCTTGAGTTCAAGTGTTTAGCGGCTTACTTGGCGATTGACTAGCGACTTGATCCAGTCGTGAAAAACGCATGTTTTGCATTTTAAAGGCAATTTTTAAATTTTTTTTTCAGTTTTTCCTCGAATATTAGTGACTGTTCATTATCTTCCCTATTTGTCTCTCTCAAACACTCCGTGTCTCTCTGTTTTTTTTTTTTTTTTTAGTTCCCATTTTTGCATCATGTCTTCATTAAACACTAAGAAAAAGGTATGGGTTATTTCTATCTTACTTCATTGTACTTGGTTCAAGTATTTTTTTCTATTGTGTGTAGTGTTTCTGTTTTGTTGAGATTTAATAGGTTCGAACTTTGTTTGGGGGTTTGTGAGTTTTGAGTTTTGATGTTCTTGTCTTGCCTTTACTTTGTGTCTCATTCTACATGTGTGTTTTCATGTTTCTGTCTATTGAGAGACTGTGCTATATGCTGTGGTTCATGAATGTGTTGCTCCATTCATATCATGTTCTTGGTATTTTGTCATTTGTGACTTTAAGATACACATTGCCCATTTGACTCTGAGTTGTTACTGTTATTCATCATTTCTGTGTGCCTATTTCGTTTGATAGTGTTGCCTATGTCTTCTTGGTGTTAAACTTGTTCATGTTTCTGTGATTTTGTGAAATTTTTTTTCACACTCTTATATCTGAATCTAATCATACTAATGTGTGTATCCTGTGGCATTGCATTTGGTTCTCTGTTATGTGTTTGATGTTTTTCAGTTGACTCGTTGTTCCTCCAAAGGCAAAGATATTGTAACCGATGACCCGTCAACCCCGGTTGCTAAACGAACATGACGATCATCTAAGTCATCTAGGGACTCTTCCATTGAGAGATTCAGGACACCTATTGACTCAAAGACGTACACAGACACTTTCAAAGAGGCTTCTACCATTGTGGAAAGAGTTGTCAAGTTTGATACCCTAGGGACAACATTTATTCCTAAGATTTTTGAAGAAAGAGATTGGGCTGACCTATTTGGAAATTTTGAGGATCCAATTGAAGAATTGGTCAAGGAATTCTTCTCAAATGCCAGATACACAGGGGTCAAGTTGAAATGCTGGGTACGAGGAACAGAATTTTCCATGAATGCAGACTACATTGCTAAGGTTTTTCGTATCACCAGACCAAAAAATGTGGATCGAACTCCATACGATGACAAAGAACTTTAGGCACAAGACATCCTTAAAGTTCTTAGGGCTGATCATGAAGTGGGAAGCACAGGATCATTTATAAGCACTGCATTGTTTTCTCCTGAACTGACAACTCTAAAGCTGATCATGTTTTCCAATCTCTACCCATTGTCAAACACTGCCTTCATCAGTCTTGGAAGGGCTAAATTCCTGTGTGACCTTATTTCTAGTGTCCCGATTGACATCTGTGCTCACATATTCCAGATCATTGGGAAAACAGCAGCTTGATCAGCAACACGAACAATTCTTCCATTCTGTAGTCTAATCATGAAGATTATCCTTCGTGAAGGTGTTAGTCCTTCAGCAGATGAGAAAATTCTACCTCGTTCTCAACCAATATCCATACACACTCTCCAAGCAAGCAAGAGTCATTCCTCTAAGAAACCTAAGAGTGAGCCATCCACACATGCATCTTCATCTACTCATGCTACAGTTACTTCTGCGCAATCAACTAGCACCCCGTCTATTCCTCCTGGATTTCAACTTCCCAAGCAAAGTTACTTCATCGAAAATGTGCTTCGTCGGATTTCAGATTTAAAACGGCTTCTCCACTCCTTTCACAGTTAAACTCAAATGCATCTCGAAACCATTGAGTTACAATTAGCTAACATACAACAGAAGTTGGAAGACAGCCTTTAGCTATTCGTGCCAAAAAGGGGGAGAGCAGCATAATAAGGGGCAGAGAAGCTTAAGAATTGAAAGTTCAATATGTGTGTAAAACACCCTTGAACGTTTAGATCCCCAATTGGAAAATATCAGTTCAAGCTTAATATCAAACAATTAATGTGCGGAACATGAAGATAAGCCAAACATAGAATTGATAAACAATCTAAGCCAATCATAATCATATCCACAGCAGAAAATAACAGGCAAAGATAAAGGAAGAGAGATGCAAGCACAAGGACAACACGCGATGTGTTATCGAAGAGGAAACCGAAGCCCTCGGCGTAAAACCTCTTCGCCACCCTCCAAGCGGTAAATAATCCACTAAAGAATATAGTTGGGATACATGAATAGCAGAAGACCCTCCAAGCCTAATCTACCTAGTGTACCTAAGCCCTTCAAGCTTCTTGCTCTAACGAGGTTGCGCCGAACCTATTTCTTCTTTAGCTTACCGGATTCTGCTACTAAACCATAGCATCAACCAATAGACATTGGTTCCTTCCAAACTGCTTCCCTTAGCACCAAATGTACCTTCTCACAGACAGGGGTGTGGCGAGGTAAGGATTTGGTCAATGTCCTCTCAAGGATGTGTCAATAGAGACGAAGAGAGTAAAGGAATTTGTAGAGCCTCTTAGGTAAAGATTGAAGATGTGGCAATCTAGTTTTTCTCTAGGGTTTCTCTCACAAAAATTCTCTCTAGAAGCTCTCTTGATTTCGTGGGTATAAGGGTCTATATATAGTGGTGTGTGTTTGGAATACGAAGAGACAATTTTTGCTAAACAGGGTAACTTGGTGCCTTGGCCTCGCGGCTTGTCCAAGTCGTGAGTTCAAGTCATGAGGTAACGGCCTGGCCTGCCTGGGACTTTTGTCCTGTAGTGCAATAGCTGGCACGACCCTTCAGCTCCCTTGCGTGCTTCTTATATGCCTGCAATTGGCGGCTTGCCAGTCGCGAGTTAGCTGCGAGTCCTAGCCGCGAAACTTTGCTTCATTGCACAAACTTGAGCTTTTCTTCACACTCTTTTCACACACTACTCTTACATGAATCCCACCTAAATACAGAGCTACTAAGTGCTAAATTACAAGCAAATTGGCACAGAATAAAGCCAACCAGATGGTTGATAAATTTCAACCTTACAATCTCCCCCTTTGGCTATTCTGTGACAAAACCCTAAAACAAACTCTAAACTTAAAGCATGAGACGGGAACAGTTGGAAAACTCACTCACACCTAACTCTAGAATCTGTGAAGCTTTTGAACCATAATAACAAGAACTCTTGAAACACAACAACACAATAAGTTCATTGTATGCAGAAAACTTGTAATACATATAGAGCAAGCACAATGCGATCAAGCACAATGGAATAAAACAATAAACCATGGCAAGACCAAAATAAGCAATCACTATAACCAAGTGATCACAATGCTCATTCACACTTGGAATGAATATCCAGACATTCAAGCTGGCAAACACAAGGCAAATCACTTGAATGGCCAACACTCAACCAATGCACAGTACAAGAAGTATGTGCATCTAGGAAAAATCCTACAAGGGCACAAGAGTGACAGTACTTAGAAGAAAATGCATAACATTTAGTCAAGTACTAATTTAGCAAAGCACACAGGCTGAATACAGCATGGTACAAACAACAAAGTCCTACAAGTGTGCATAAACAACCCTAAAAGCTTACAAAAGCAACATGGGTACAAAGCATAAACAAAAACCTTAAAACCTACAAAGGTAGCAGGTACAAACCAATAACCTCATAAAGTACTGAATACAATAACATGAAAATAGAAATGTTCAAAAGATAGACAAAAGCGATAAACAGAAGGCTATTTACTGAAAACTCCCCCTTTCGATAAACTCCCCCTGCCAACATCATCTCCCCCTTTTTGTCAAGGAATAGCTAGTTCTCATCTTCTTCTAGCTTTCTTTGGATTTGATCCAATTGAGCTTGGATAGAGGTGAACTTTATATCCCATCGAATGTTGAGGTGATGCAAGATGGATGAAAGTCTGGACATCTTTGAACTTAGCTCATGGACAAATGCTACAATAGAGTCTAGCTTCTCGTCGATGGGGAGTGAGGTAAAGTGCGAACCACTATGGGACGTTGAAGATTCTGTCTTGGTTCCCTTCTTACTATGACCAATGCTGGCGTTGAATGTACGCTTGTTGATTGGACTTGGTTTTGTGCAGGATGGATTCCTTTAAGCTTTAGAATCCATGAAATGGGACAACAGAAAGGCATGCATATCCTTGACTCAGTTCGTAGAACAGTTTTGCAAAGAACGTGAAAGATATGAGCACAAATGTCTATCTCTACATCAGAAATCAGATCATGAAGGAACAGTGCACGCCCAAGATTCATATATCCAGTGCTGGATAAGGGGTACAGGTTGTGAAACATGACGATCATAAGCACCCTTAATTTTGAAGGAAGAGATGAGACATTAACTAAGTTCTCATTTGAGGAAAATTCCAAATCTTTTCCAAGAACTTCCCGAAGTAAGTCCTCATCTGGATATAAATTATCATACACTTGTGAGTTTCTAAGTATTGGTCGGTTGATGTGAAGAATCTCTGCCAGGTATGTGGGAGACACCGAGAAACTTTTTCCTCTCACCCAACACTTAAGGTCGTCTCCATCAACAATTGCATTGGCATAAAATTCTTTTACCTAATTCTCATATGCATCATCAAGATCAGAGAGAAGATAATTTCAATCCTTATGAGCAAACCATTTAGGGATGTCAGTGTCAAAAAGAGATTGCTGATCAACGGCCCTTTCAATCAATGGTGTAGCATTTCTGAAATCGTTTTCATGAGTCTGAAAAGCAACATACGATCGGAACTTGTTAGGACCAAACACACTTGATGGGAAACGAGTCCTTTTTGGTTTAGGAGAGAAATCATCAATTTCAATGACAGGTTCTTTCTCTTTGCTGCTACCTCCCTTCATAGCTAATCTCTTGAAAGGAGACATTTTGACTCTGCAACATTGGTTATCATAAACAAGATAAACCAAACAAGACACCAAACAGGATTAGCAATGTGTCAGAATCACACCATGGATGATGAAGAAAACCCTAAACATTTGAGATTTAGGTTCAATCCATGACAATGAGTTTGTGAATACAAACAAGAACACACACGATAAACAAGATAGAGAAAATCAGTGAACAAACCATCACAAACACACAATAAAAAAAGAAAAATAGAAACCCATGTTCTAACAAGATAAATCATAAACCATAACAAACACCACAGAAATCAAGAGAATAATGCTCAAATCAGTAGGTATGCAGTGAAAGAGAGAGAACCCATACCTTTTTGTTGACGATTTGAGAACAAATGATGCAGAAATGGAAGTTTTTCAAAGAAATACACGGAGTGTTTATGAGAGTGAAATAGGGAAGACAATGAACAATCACAGGAGTTTGAGGGAAAAATTGAAAACCAATTTAAAACTATCTTTAAAACGCAAAAAACACGCTTTTTTCGCGACTAAGTTAAGTCGCCAATCAGTCGCCTTGGTAAGCCACGAAACACTGTGAAGGTAAGAGACTTGAAAAATTTTCTCTAAGTGTTTTTCGCAACTGGAAGGTCTACCCGTGAAATAGTCGTGAGATGAGCCGCGAAAATCTCTGAGTATCTCTCGCGACTGGACCTTCCACCTACGAACAAGTCGCCACACTGAGTCGTAAAAATCATAAAAACTCAATTTTTGAAAAATTTTCTAAGCACTTTTCGCGATTGAGACCTTGACTCGCCAATAAGTTGTGAAAAGTCTCGGAGTGAGCTCGCAACTGGAGCATGTGACTGGACTTACCCGTGACTGAGTCGCCAAAACAGGGCAACACTGTTTTTGAAATTTTTTTGACATTTTTGTAAAAACAAAATACTGTTCAAAAATAAACTAAAACACCTAAAAATCTTTTTGTATTTGATCAACAAAGATTGAGTATGTGAAAAACACATTTAAACAAGTACAATCATACAAATGAATATGGCATTCATTGAACATAGACTTGTGTGTTGTGTGTGGGTGTAAAAGATTAGATAGTCCTTAGTCTAATGTGAAGCTTCAATGATCAATTCAATCAAGGCATACACAACTAGCACTAGATAATGTGACCCATCTCAATTATAAAAGTATGCATATATGACCTCCCACAAAAACTTGAGTACAATTCATTGAAACTTTTCATTTTGCTCCATTTTCAACATATCATTAAAGCTTTTCATTTTACTCCACATAAACAAATCTCATTGTGAGATTAATGCCTGAAATTTTTAATATTTTAATTTGATGAGATAGCCTTTGGCTTTTTGGGCATCATGCATTTTATTTTGGTCGCTTTCCCTTTTTCCTAGTCAAATACTGGTATGTGCAACAGGCTTTTGCAGCTCAATATCTCTTTTCATTTGGAGACTTACAATTTGGTGAGCTCTTTGAGTAAAGCCGTAAATAAATAAAAGTGGGAAGATATATAGGCATAAGTCTATGCATGTCTCGAGATCGACAAAATCATTCACTAATCATTCATGACAATGTTGAAGATCTATTTACAACAGTCACACAGATTTCAGAATTTCTTACACAATGATATGAGTGTATAAGAGACAAGCTATGCTCGTTAAATGCACAAAGCCATTAGGACAAATGTACAAGGAAAAACATGCTTTGATACAAAAACTCAACTAAGCCAATCAAACTTTTTAGGATTTTCTACTTTTTATGTGATTTTTGACATAAAAGTAATAAAAGATTGATAAAAAAAAATGGAAAAACATTTTGAAATAAGAAAACAAGCAACAAAAATAAATCAAACAGAAACATAAAGAGATTTGAATTCAAGGAATGATACCAACACCAATGGTCTTACGCAAGGATTCAAACCTTGGGCCATCAAGAGGTTTAGTGAATATGTCTGCCTTTTGATTGTTAGTATTTATGAACTCTAGACAAACTATCTTTTCCTCGACCAAGTCTCAAATGAAGTGATAACGGATCTTGATATGCTTTGATTTGGAGTGCTGAACTGGATTCTTTAACAAGTTTATGGCACTGGTGTTATCACAGAACACACACATAGTGTCTTAAGAAATTCCATAGTCATGTAGTAGCTTTCTCATCCATAACAATTATGCACAACAACTTTCTGCTGTAATGTATCCAGCTTCGACCGTTGAAAGGGATACTGAATTTTGCTTTTTGCTCATCCATGAAACCAAATTATTTCCAAGATAAAAGCACCCATCAAAAGTGCTTTTCCTATCATTAATGCATCCTGCCCAATCCACATCTGAATATCCTGCCAACCATTCATTCGAATATTTTGTATACCAAATCCCATACTCAGATGTACCATTGACATAGCGAATGATTCGCTTCACTACTGTTAAGTGGGATTCTTTAGGGGCAGCTTGAAACCATGCACATACCCCGACACTGAATGCAATATCAGGCCTGCTTGCTATGAGATAAAGAAGACTACCAATCATACTTCGATAAAGTGTTGGATCGACGTCAACCCCGGCTGCATCAATGCTTAGTTTTGTAGAGGAACTCATGGGAGTAGAGGTATGTTTCTTAGAGTCCAGGCCAAACCTTTTGACAAGATTTTTGGCATATTTCTCTTGAGAAATGAATATTCCATCTTTCTGTTGTTTCACTTGAAGCCCTAGGTGTTAGGATTAGTGCCCTTAAATTCTATTGTATGATGCTGTGTATGATATTAAGTTTGACATTGTGTATGACATTATGTATGATTATGTATGACTTAATATTTTGTTTAATGAATTTGTTTTATTATTATCTGAAATAATGGTAACATGAATATTAGGACATTATCATTTGGTCCATGAGATGCATAGTATGTGATTTATGTGAAAAGTCACAGAAAATATAAATCACAAGTTCTTTGTAAACTCAGAATTATAGTTCGTAGTCGGTGATGAAATTGGGCATTTCATCTGCGAAGACTATAACATATCAATCATGATGATTTGTCTTGAACATGGAAGTGGTGACTTCTGGTTGATGTGTTAATATGTTTTAAGAGTTAAGACATATTGAACTGGACTGCTGTGAGATTTATTATTCTCCTAAAGACTGTCAAATGAATAATAAATCTCACGGCTTACATTTGCATGAACTCTCAATCTTGAGAGAATAATGGACCTGATCATTAGGTGTAGGTTACTTTGATATATCAGGAGTGAGATCTAAAGTAACGGTCAAAACCTCAGTATATTGGGCAGCCACATTTAGTGTTGATGGAACATATATTCTCAAGATGGAATTCATAGTCTCTTAACGGAGATATAAAATATTCCCTTGAGATAAGTTTAGTGGGTTTGTTATTCAGAGAGTTAGGCCTAACCACTTTAGTAAGTAGTTACTAAAGTATATATTTATGAAATTAGTTTTCATAAATATATGATGAATAACTTAAAGGATTAAACCAGGTACTCAAGGATCAAGATGTAGTAATTTACAAAGTGGCAGTCTACATTAATTACTTTGTACTACTATGAATATTTAATGAAGGGGTTGCGTGTATAATAAAGTCTTGGGATATAATTTATAGATAAAACCTAGAGTGCAACTATATTTATATAGTAGTATTAAATATAGTTAATGGTAACTTTAGACTTGTCAAGAGTTGACAGAAAAGCCCAAGGCCCATTGGAGATAGTGTCTTATTGGTCCCTTTTGGTCCCACTCCAAGCCACACACTTAAGCCCAATTGGTAAGGCCCAAAAGGCCAGCCGAATTAGATAAATTGGTTAGATACAAAGGGAAAAACGTTCAGATTTTCATATGCAAGAAACATCATTGTGAAATGGTGTGCATGTGAGTTTTTGTCACTCGCTAGTCATCCCTTTGTTGCCAATTGAGAGACCACACATCTTGGGCATTAGTGGAATTGGAGTGAAGATTAAAAGTAGTCCCAAGTGCTTCAATCTTTGTTTTGAAATTCACCGCTTCAAGGTACGATCTCTTGTTCTCAAATTCTGAAATTTACTTAGTACTTGTTATCAATATCGAATGAAGTAAATCCATTTAAAACTTATTTTCTGCTGCATTTATCTTTATTTCCTTCACTAGGAAGTAGTTCAATTCTCCCACCATGCTCATTTCAAATTCCCTTTTCATTTCTTCTGAAAATTCATAAGCTAGTTGATCAATTGTGGATCAAAAACAATATCATCCACCTACACTTGAGCAACAAGGAGGTATTTCTCATCCCTTTTAACAAACAAAGTTCGATCTGCTTGACCGCTTTTAAACCCATGATCCAATAGGTAAGTGGTGAGACAATCATACCATGCTCTTGGTGCCTGCTCCAACCTATACCAAGCTTTCTTCAATCTTAGCACATGACCTGGAAAGTGAGGATCTTCAAACCCTTTGGTTGCTCAGCAAATACTTCTTCATTTAGAAAACCATTCAAGAAGGCACTCTTCACATCCATTCATGTACTATGCGTTGGTTGAGTGTTGGTCATTCAAGTGATTTACCTTGTGTCTATCAGCTTAAATGTTCAGATGTTCATTCCAAGTGTGAATGAACATTGTGATCACTTAGTTATAAGGTCCGTTTGGATTGAACTTATTGTTGCTGAAATTGAAAACTAAAAACTGAAAACTGAAAACACTGTAGCAAAATAATTTTTAAATGTGTGAATAGTGTCGTGGGACCCATTTTTAATATTTTTTTATTGCATGAATAGTGCATGAACAGTGCGTGAACAGTGCACGCACTGTTCATGCACAAATTTTTTGTCCCCCAAAGTCAAATTATGCGGCCAAAAAAAAAAAAAAAAAAAAAAAAAGAGAAACGCAGATTTGAGGAAACGTGGACACGCAAACGCGCAATCCAAACGCCCTCATAGTATTTGCTTGTTTTTGGTCTTGCCATGGTCTATTGCTTTATTCCATTGTGCTTGATCGCATTATGCTTGCTCCATATGCATTACAAGTTTTCTGCATACAATGATCTTATTGTGTTATTGTGTTTTAGGAGATGTTTTGGTTTATGGTTCAAGAGCTTCACAGATTCTAGAGTTAGGTATAAGTGAGTTTTCCAACTATTTCCAACTCACGCATTAAGTCTAGAGTTTGTTTTAGGGTTTTGTCATGGAATAGCCAAAGGGGGAGATTGTAAGGTTGAAATTTATCAACCATCTTATTGCCTTTATTCTGTGCCAATTTGCTTATAATTTAGCACTTAGTAACCCTGTACTTAGGTGAGATTCATGTAAAGGAAGTGTGTGAAGAGAGTGTGAAGAATTGCTCATCTTTGTGCAAAGAAGCAGAGACTCGCGGCTAGGACTCGCGACGGACTCGCGACTGACTCGCGGCTAGGACTTGCGACTGACTCGCGGCTTGCAAGCCGCCAAATGCTGGGCACATGAGAAGCATGCAAGAAGGTGAAGGGTCACGCCAGCTGTCATACTACGGGACAAAAGTCCCAGGCTGGCCAAGCCGTTACCTCGCGAATTAAACTCGCGACTTGGACAAGCCATGAGGCCAAGGCGCCAACCAGCACTGTTTGGCAAAAACTAACTCTTCGTATTCCAAACACACACCACTATAAATAGACCCTTATACCCATGAAATGTAGAGAGCTTCCAGAGAGAATATTATGAGAAAAACCTTAGAGAAAAACAAGATTGCCTCATCCCCAATCTTCACTAAGAAACTCTTCAAATTCCTCTACTCTCTTCCTCTCCATTGATACATCCTTGAGAGGTTCTTGACCAAAATTTTTTCTCATCACACCTACATCTGTGAGAAGGTTCATTTGGTGCTAAAGGAAGCAGTTCGAAAGGGACCAATGACTATTGGTTGATGCTATGGTTTATAGTGGCATCTGATAAACTAGAAAAGAAAAAGGTTCAGAGTAACCTCGTTGGAGCAAGAAGCTTGGAGGGCTTAGGTACCTGGGTAGATTAAGCTTGGAGGGTCTATTGCTGTTCATGTATCCCAACTACATTTTCTAGTGGATTATTTACCACTTGGAGGGCGGCGGAGAGATTTTACGCCGAGGGCTTCGGTTTCCTCTTCGATAACACATCGAGTGTTGTCCTTGTGTTTGCATCTCTCTTCCTTTATCTTTGCCATTTATTTTATGTTGTGAATGTAATTATATTTGGCGTAGATTGTTTATCAATTCTGTGTTTGGCTTATGTCCATGTTCTGCACATTAATTGTTTGATAATAAGCTTGAATTAATATTTTATAATTTGGGGTCTAAACATTCAAGGGTGTTTTACACACATTTTGAACTTTCATTATGATTGTGAGATTTGGCAAATGGATGTCAAGATTGCTTTTCTAAATGGCAATCTTGAAGAAGAAATCTATATAGTGCAACTGGAAGGTTTTATAGCAAAGAACCAACAACATATGGTATGCAAGTTGAAAAGGTCCATTTATGGACTTAAACAAGCATCTAGGTCATGGAACATCAGATTTGATCAAGCAATCAAGTCATATGATTTTAAACAAAATCTTGATGAACCATGTGTGTACAAAAGACAGAGATAATGTAGTAATGTTCCTAGTGCTTTATGTTGATGATATTCTACTCATTGGAAATGATGTAGGAGTAATGTCATCGGTAAAGGTTTGGTTGTCAAGCCAATTTGATATGAAGGACGTAGGTGAGGCTAGCTTTATTCTAGGGATCAAGATTTGGTGAAATTGCAAGAACAAAATGTTAGGCTTATCACAAGCTAGGTATATAGATAAGGTTTTAGAATGGTTTAGAATGCAAAACTCCAAGAAAGGATTACTTCCTCTCAGACATGGAGTTCCTCTATCTAATGACCAAAGGCCTAAGACTCAAGAGGAAGAAAATATGAGGAGACAAATTCCTTATGCTTCTGTAGTGGGAAGTCTCATGTATGCCATGCTTTGTACTAGACCAGATATTTGTTATTCAGTTGGCATGATCAGCCGATATCAATCAAATCTAGGACGAAAACATTGACAAGCTATAAAGTATATTCTCAAGTATCTACAAAGAATGAGAAATTATATGCTTATTTACCCATGTGAGGATTTGATTCCCATTGGCTATACAGATTCAGATTTTTAATTAGATTTTGATTTCAGAGAGTCCACTTCAGGTTGTGTATTCACCTTGGGAGGTGGAGCCATAAGTTGGAAGAGTGTTAAGCAATTTTTTATTGCAAACTCCACCATGGAAGCTAAATATGTTGATGCTTGTGAGGCAGCAATGGAAGCTATTTAGCTCAAGAAATTCCTTTCTAATCTTGGTGTTGTGAGAATGGAGCAAGTTTCCATCACATTGTTTTGTGACAATAGTGAAGTGGTTGCACAATCCAAGGATCCAAGGAATCATAAGAAAGGAAAACACATTAAGAGAAAGTACCACATCATTCGAGACATTGTTGCTCGTGGAGATGTAATAGTAGCAAAGATAGAAAGTGAAAATAATCTAGCAGATCCCTTTACCAAAGCCTTGCCTCAAAGGACTTTCAAGTCACATTTGGAGGGAATGGGGGTTATATTAGTACAAAATAATCTTTAGGGCAAGTGGGAGATTGTTAGGATTAGTACTCTTAAACCCTATTGTATGATGCTATGTATGATATTGAGTATGACATTAAATATGACATTATGTATGACTTAATGTTGTAATTGATAAAGTTGTTTTATTATTATCTAAAATAATGGTAACATGAATATTTGGACATTATCATATAGTTCATGAGATGCATAGTATGTGATTTATGTGATTTAATTACAGAAGATATCAGCCACAAGTTCTTTGTAAACTCAGAATTTTAGTTCATAGTCAGTGATGAAATTGGGCATTTCATCTGCGAAAACTATAACATATCAACTAAGATGATTTATTCTGATCATCGAAGTGGAGACTTCTAGTTGATATGTTTTAAGAGTTAAGACATATTGAACTAGACCATTGTGAGATTTATTATTCTCCTAATAACTGTTAAATGAATAATAAATCTCACGACTTCTATTTACATGAACTCTTAATCCTGAGAGAATAATAGACTAGATCATAAAATGTAGGTTACTTTGATATATCAGGTGTGAGATCTAAAGACACGATCAAAACCTCAGTATGTTGGATAGCCACATTTAGTGTTGATGGAATATATATTATCAAGATGGAATTCATAGTCTCTTACCAGAGATATAAAATATTCTCTTGAGATAAGTTTAATGGGTTTAGTTATTTAGAGAGTTAGGCCTAATCACTTAAGTAAGAAATTAATAAAGTATATATCTATGAAATTGAATTTCATAAATATATGATTAATAACTTAAAAGGATTAAACCAAGTACTCAAGGATTAAAATATAGTAATTCACAAAGTGGCTATCTACATTAATGACTTTGTATTACTACGAATATTTAATGAAGGGGTTGCATGTACAATAAAGTCTTAGGATATAATTTATTAATATGGCCTAGAGTGCAATTATATTTATATAGTGGGATTAAATATAATTAATTGTAACTTTGGATTTGTCAAGAGTTGACAGAAAAACCCAATTCCCATTGGAGCTAGAGTCTTATTTATTCCTTTTTGGTCCCACTCCAAGCTACATACTAAAGCCCAATTGGAAAGGCCCAAAACGCCAACCTAATTAGATAATCAATTATAAAGAGAGAAACATACAGAATTTTAGTAAGAGCACGAAATTGTTTGTATATAAGGGTTGGACACTCTCTCATTCTCTCTTGAACAAATTCATAGAAACTGATTGAGAGACCACACTTCTTAGGCACAAGTGGAATTGGAATGAAGATTAAAAGTGTTCTCAAGAACTTCTTATCTTTGTTTTTGAAATTCTCCACACAAAGGTACACTTTCTTATTCTTGAATTTTGAAATTTACATAGTACATATTATCAATTGCGAATGAAGTAGATCCGTTAATTTTTCCACTGCATATGTTTTGTATGCAATACAAACATGCATTTTTTCAACAAATGGTATCAGAGCCAGGTTTTCAATTTTGAATATGTATAACATGTTTTGTGAGTTTTGGAATTAAAGATAGTATTTTCATGATCTTAGAAGATTACTAGGCCAAACACTCATGAGATATGTGCTCAAACGTATATGATCAAACTTTTTGAATTTTTCATTTTTTATGTGGTTTTGGATTTTTTACTCACACAATACTAAAACATAAAAAGAAAGATAAAAAAAAACAATAGCAATGCATACAAAGAAATGCAAGATGCACAAAATGCATGAAGATATGACATTCAATGCATGAAAGGTTCTACAAAGGTCGAAAGAATTAGATCAAGGACCAAAAGAGCACAAACTCAACCATAGGAACCCTTCCTCATTCAAACGGAACAATTGTTTAGAATGAGTGTCTCAAGAGAAGTGAAACGAGGGTTGGAAGAATGAGAACTAGAGATGCACATAGTCAAAGAGTTAAGAGCATTGAACACTTTTTTTTAACAATATGCTATTTTCACTCAAATCTGGTTTACCCTTTTTAGCTTAACTGTTAAGAAGCTCAAGTTTCTCTTTTCTTTTGATTCTTTTGAGAGCATGAAACTTAGAGTAATGAGGTCATAGATGACCAAAAGCACCACAATGGTGACAAACAATGTGTTTAGGTCCACTAGGCTTTTTAGGAAGGGATTTAGTAACATGGTTTTGTTCTCTCTTCAACTTATGACATTGAGGTCTTATATGACCAATCACACCACAATGGTGACAAGTTGGAACAAACTTAGATCCATCCAAAACCTTAGATTGAGACCTAAATGGAGGCTTTCACTTAAGATCCTTTCTCTTCACCTTTTAATTTCTTTTATGTGTAGAAACGTACACCGATTTGTCCTTTGAGATAGAATACACAATAGGCACAAAATCAGGTACCACAGCATGATTACAACAAATATTTTGATCATTTTTAGCAATAGGTTCAGCAGTCAAACACTTTGCATACATCTTAAGAGATTCATTTTCACATTTTAGCTCATCAACAAGTTTGTTAGACAAAACAAGTTTAGCGTCCAAGTCCATATTCAAACATTCAAACTCTTTCAGTTGTTCAAGAGAATTTTCAACAAATTTCTTATATTTTCAACCAATTTGTTGGATTCATTAAGCTTAGCAATCAAATCATCATTTTCACAAAATAACTTGCTCAAATCCTTATTAAACTTCTTAGCCTTTTTCTTCAAGAGTTTGATGTTAAAAATATCAACAACATCTAAAGATTCATGTAACATAGCATCACAATCATGAGAGTTATCACTCATAAAGGCATTTTCACAAACACGTGGCATGTTAGATTCATCAACATCCAAAACATGCATTGAGGCATACAAAGCACTATCCATGGCAAATAAACATAAAGGGTCAAGGATCACACTTAGGTATTTAAACCACAATAAGTGTACCTACTCTGATACCAATTGAATGTTCAAATTAATGTGTAAAACACCTTGAATGTTTAGACCTCTAAAATACAAATTACCAATTCAAGCTTATTATCAAACAATGTATGTGCGGAATATGAAAATAAGCTAAAACAGAATTGATAAAACAATCTAAACCAAATAAAATTGCAATCACAGTATAAATTAAATGGCAAACATTAAGAGAATAGAGATGCAAACACAAAGACAACACAACGATGTATTATCGAAAAGGAAACCGAAGTTCTCGGGGTAAAACCTCTCCGCCGCCCTCCAAATGGTCAATAATTCACTAGAGAATCAAGTTCGGATACATGAATAGTGGAAGACCCTCCAAGCCTAATCTATCTAGTGTAGCTAAGCCCTCCAAGCTCATTGCTCCAACGAGGCTATGCTGAACCATTGTCTTCTCTAGCTTACCGGATTCTGCTATAGCCTATAGCATCAACCAATATCAATTGGTCCTTTCCTAACTGCTTCCCAAGCACCAAATAACCTTCTCACATATATGAGTATGATGACAAAAGGATTTGGCTAAATGTACCTCTGAAGGATGTACCAACGGAGAGGGTGCGAGTAGAGGAATTTGGAGAATCAAGGATGAAGATTGTGGATGGGTTAATCTTGGTTTTCTCTAAGGTTTCTCTCTACAAAATTCTCTCTGGGTATAATGGGTATTTATAATAGTGTGTGTTTGAAATGCGAAAGGTCAGTTTTTTCCAAACAGTGTGGTCTGGCGACTTGGCCTCGCAACTTGACTGAGTCGTGAGCTAATTGCCTAGCCAAACTGGAAGTTTTGTCCTATAGTGCTCCAGCTGGCATGACTATTCAGCTCCTATGCATGCTTCACACGTGTGCCTCCTTTGGTGACTTGCTAGCCGCGAGCCTGTCACAAGATCTAGTCACAAGGCCTTGCTGAGTGCACACTTTTAAGCTTTTCTTCATACTCTCTCACACACTACCCTTACATGATTCCCACCTAAATACAGGATTCTAAATACTGAGTTACAAGCAAATTGGCACAGAATAAAGCCAACAAAATGGTTGATTAAATTCAACCTTACAAACACAAAATTTCAGACAGAGACTTTCACGACTGTCTCACAACTATATCGTGACTAAAGGCTTCTCGCGAAAGGTTTTGTGCTTCAAATGTGTTTTTCACGAGTAATTTCGCGAGTATCTAACCTACAAAAAATGCGTGTTTTCAATTTTATAGGGATGATATGAGAGACTTTTAAAACACTCTTGAGTTCCATCCCTTTGCCTCACTTGAACCTCTCTCAAACCCAAATTGATTTTCACTCAAAACCCTTCAATTTCAAGTTCAAATCTCTACAAAATCTCTGCAAAAGTATGTTTCTTAACAATCTTTTCACTCTTTTCTTAGATTATGCAGAAAAATATCTAAGTTTGTCTTGAATTGGGGATTTTCAAAATAGGGTTAGGTTTATTGATTTTGGGCAAAAAATATTTTCAAAATCTTGATTAAGCTTTGCCCCATTTGACTTGTTTGTATCTGTGTTGGCCCTTTGTGGCAATTTGAACTTGTATTTATTAATATTTTCATTTGTTCATGCATTGCACATATGTGTAGTGTAGTGTTGCATATTAAGTGTTTGTCAAAATGCTCAAGTGGCATTTTTGAGTTGTTTTGGACTCCGACGAGTTCCAAATTTTGGGATTACCCATGATTAAACTTGTTTAACATATTTTGATCTTTGGGTGTGTGTTTTACACACTTTGACCCACTTGTGCCGATTCATGCCTTGCCATGCATCTCCTAGGCACACCTCATGCAAACCATATGCACACACATGCACAATTACTATTTTTATGCATTTTAATGCTATTTACATGTTTTAGCACTTCAAGCATGTTCATTTAACACTGTTGTGTTCTATTTTAAGTGTTGTGCTTACGTTTTGGACTAACTTAACACTAATCAAGTTTGTGTTATGTTTTTGTGTTTTTGAGTTTGTTTTTTCTCTTTTGTGTTTACTTGTGTAGATGTCTCCCCCAAGCACTCTACTTCCAAGAAATCATCCAAGCGTCCCTACATGGACTCCGACAACTTCAAGTCCATTAAGGCAGACATGGCTTACAATGATTGGTACAAACGAGCAACAATAATTATGGAAAGGCTTTTTCGATTGGATACTCTTGAGGACACTTCCATCCCTGATATGTTCAAGGAGAGGACATGGACAAAGCTGTTGAATCCAACTGGTAATGTGTACTCGGAAATCATCAAAGAGTTCTTTTCAAATGCTAGTGTGGATGGAGACCACATTAATTGCTTGGTGCATCACAAGGAATTTGTGATTACAAGGGACTCAATCCAAGATTTCCTAGAAGTTCATCCACCTTCTTAGCCGATTACCATGCAATATAATGATCGATTGGAATCTATGGAGCCAATGGTGAAGACCTAATGCACACCACATGCACACACATGCACAATTACTATTTTTATGCATTTTAATGCTATTTACATGTTTTAGCACTTCAAGCATGTTCATTTAACACTGTTGTGTTCTGTTTTAAGTGTTGTGCTTACGTTTTGGACTAACTTGACACTAATCAAGTTTGTGTTATGTTTTTGTGTTTTTGCATCTGTTTTTTCTGTTTTGTGTTTACTTGTGCAGATGTCTCCCCCAAGCACTCTGCTTCCAAGAAATCATCCAAGCGTCCATGCATGGACTCCGACAACTTTAAGTCCATTAAGGTAGACATGGCTTACAATGATTGGTACAAACGAGCAACAATAATTAGGGAAAAGTTTGTTCAATTTGATACTCTTGAGGACACTTCCATCCCTGATATGTTTAAGGAGAGGACATGGACAAAGCTGTTGAATCCAACTGGTAATGTGTACTCAAAAATCATCAAAGAGTTATTTTCAAATGCTAGTCTGGATGGAGACCACATTAACTGCTGGGTGCGTCACAAGGAATTTGTGATTACAAGGGACTCAATCCAAGATTTCCTAGAAGTTCATCCACCTTCTTAGCCGATTACCATGCAATATGATGATCGATTGGAATCTATAGAGCCAATGGTGAAGGTTCTTGATGGAGCGCTACACAAGAAATCAATGAACACCATTCCATTCAACGTGGAAATGAGGACATTAGCATATATCATGATTACCAACTTGGCAACTTTGTTCGGACCGAGGACCATCTTTCTATACAATCTCTACACACATAAAGAGATCAATATTTGTGGACCCATCTTCCATCTTTTGACCAAGAGCATTACAAAAAGGAACTCCAGAACTGTTATGCCCTTCCCCACCCTTATCATGGGTCTCATTGCCATGAAAAAGCTCAAGATTTTGAGTGGTTTTACCACTGTACCAAAGGATTATCCCATTGGTACAAACACTATGACTAGAAGCAGAGCTCACATCATTGAACCCAAAACCAGCATCTCTCAAATACCGAGGGATAATGTTGAGGAAAAGGGTGGAGATACCAAAGAAGAGGTTGACAGATTCACCTCGGCACCAGAAAGTTCTGCTCAACCATCCTCTCAAGCACAAGCACAAGGACCCAATCGTCTAGATCGCCTTATGGCATGGATAGAGTCGATGTATGGCTTGCTTGAATCCCATGTGCAGCATACCTCCGATCAGTTTATGTACATCTAGGAGCAGATTACTGCTTATCTTCACAGATTAAGGACATGTCAATGGCGCAAAGATTTGATTTAGCTTTAGATCAGTTCTAGCCTCTTTGGCCATTTTAGATCAGTTTTAGCATTTTTTTTAGTACTTTTAGATGTTGCTAAACTATCTTGAGTACTACACACTTGTACCCTAGTAGGATCTTGTATCCGTGATGCAAATACTTCGTGTATTTTGCATTGGTTGTGTGTTGGACATGCAATTGATTGGACTTAATTGCATTGTGTGTCCGGATGATCATTTACTAGCTAAATGACCATTGTAGTCATTCTTCAATGAATGTTCTTGTATGATCAAGATATGCTTAACTGTTTTATAGTGTTTATTAACTCAATCGTGCTTTACTTGCTCATGTACGTATCATGTATTCAATTTGTCATAAGCTTAATGAAAGTTTTGTTTGTGTGCGAGTGTTTCAGGTTACAGGTATATAGATGCAAGTGCTTCACAGCTTCTAGATTAGGTGTGAGTGAGTTTTGTCACTGTTCCTAAACTCACATTTAAGTCTAGAGTATGTTTTAGAGATTTTGTCACAGAATAGCCAAAGGGAGAGATTATAAAGTTGTAATTTACAACTATTTTATGTTGGCTTTAATTTCGTGCCAAATTTGATTGCAATTATGTTCAATCTTATGTACCCTGTATGTTATATGGGATTTCTTGTAAGGGTTATGTGAATGAGAGAGAGCGTGAAGACTCAAGACAAAGTGAAGAGCGAGAAGTTTTCGCGGGTATCTTGCAAGAAGCTTACCCCTAAAGTGAAGCATGTGCCCTGCACATGACTGGAATGCGAAAAGTCAGGACAGGTGGGTGACAGCTGGATTTCGTGAGTGTCTCACGGGTAAGGCCTTCCCGTGAGATACCCTCGAAACATTCTGTTTTGCCAATCTGTTATATCTGATACACACTATCTATACCCACACTATATATACTCACATTACCCACAAATATTGAGGAGTGATTCTAAGAGAAAACCTTGGCCACAACCCTTAAGAGTTAGAAATTGTTATACCCAGATTTCTCTACACAATTCATTGTGGTTTTTACTCAACTCCTACCTCTCCATTTCCATATCCTTGAGAGGTTGCTAGCCCAAATAGTTACCACACTCATTTTGAGTGTCTAGTGAGGTTTTGGTGCTGCTGAGAAGCATTGGAAGAAGCCAAGTTTTGGCGGATGCAATCGAGCGTATTGCGGGATTCGGAAAGCTAGACAAGACACAGTTCCAAGAAGCCTGTTAGGATTGGTGCCCTTAAATCCTATTGTAAGATGCTATGTATAATATTAAGTGTGACATTGTGTTTGACATTATGTATGACTTAATATTATGTTTAATAAATTTGTTTTATTATTATCTGAAATAATGGTAACATGAATATTCAGACATTATCATATAGTCCATGAGATGCATAGTATGTGATTTATGTGAAGAGTCACAGAAGATATAAATCACAAGTTCTTTGTAAACTCAGAATTATAGTTCGTAGTCGGTGATGAAATTGGGCATTTCATCTGCAAAGACTATAACATATCAACTACGATGATTTGTCTTGATCATGGAAGCGGAGACTTCTAGTTGATGTGTTAATATGTTTTAAGAGTTAAGACATATTGAACTGGACCGCTGTGAGATTTATTATTCTCCTAAAGACTGTCAAATGAATAATAAATCTCACGACTTGTATTTGCATGAACTCTTAATCCTGAGAGAATAATGAACCTGATCATGAGGTGTAGGTTGCTTTGATATATCAGGAGTGAGATCTACAGTTATGGTCAAAACCTCAGTATGTTGGGCAGCCACATTTAGTGTTGATGGAACATGTATTCTCAAGATGGAATTCATAGTCTCTTAACGGAGATATAAAATATTCCCTTGAGATAAGTTTAATGGGTTTGTTATTCAAAGAGTTAGGCCTAACCACTTTAGTAAGACTAAAGTATATATTTATGGAATTGGATTTCATAAATATATAATGAATAACATTAAAGGATTAAACCGGGTACTCAAGGATTAAGATGTAGTAATTTACAAAGTGGCAGTCTACATTAATGACTTTGTATTACTACGAATATTTTATGAAGGGGTTGCATGTATAATAAAGTCTTGGGATATAATTTATAGATAAGACCTAGAGTGCAACTATTTTTATATAGTGGTATTAAAAATAGTTAATGGTAACTTTGGACTTGTCAAGAGTTGACAGAAAAGCCCAAGGCCCATTGGAGCTAGTGTCTTATTGGTCCCTTTTGGTCCCACTCCAAGCCACACACTTAAGCCCAATTGGTAAGGCCCAAAAGGCCGGCCCAATTAGATAAATTGGTTAGATACAAAGGGAAAAACGTACAGAAA
>NW_027069565.1:1370258-1373756 GCF_002906115.3 Quercus suber
TAGTAGAAATTACTAAAGTATATGTTTAAATTGATTTCATATATTGATTGATAACTTAAAAATTATTAAACTCAGGATTAAAATGTAGTAATTCACAAAGTGGTAATCTACATTAAAACTTTGTATACTACGAATATTTAATGAAGGGTTGCATATACAATAAAGTCTTGGAATATAATTTATTAATAAGGCCTAGAGTGCAATTATATTTATATAGTGGTATTAAATATAATTAATGTAACTTTGACTTGTCAAGAGTTAGACAAAAAAGTCTAAGGCCCATTGGAGTTAGAGTCTTATTTGTTCCCTTTTGGTCCAACTCCAAGCCATACACTAAAACCCAATTGAAAAAGCCCAAAAGGCCAGACCAATTAGATAATCAGTTATAAGGAGAGAAACATAAATAATTTTAGTAAGAACATGAAATGGTTTGTATGTAATGTAAGGGTTGACACTCTCTCATTCTCTCTTGAACAAATTCATGAAACTGATTAAGAGACCACGCTTCTTAGGCACAAATGAATTGGAGTGAAGATTAAAAGTATTCTTAAGAACTTTTCATCTTTGGTTTTGAAATTCTTCACACCAAGGTACACTCTCTTGTTCTTGAATTCTAAAATTTACATAGTACATGTTATCAGTTGCGAATGAATTAGATCCGTTAATTTTTCCGCTGCGTATGTTTTGTATGCAATACAAACATGTATTTTTCCAACACAGTAGGATCCATTTGTCCTTAGTCTTCATCTTCCTGCATGCTTCACACATGTGCTTCATTTTGTCAAGTCACCCTCGTGAGTTAGTAGCAAGTCCAGTTGTGAGTCACCTTCTTGTTGCACACTCTTGATCAAATCTTCACACTCTCTCACACACAACCCTTACATTATTCCCAACTAAATATAAGGTTTCTAAATGCTAAATTATAAGCAAATTTAGCATGGAATAAGGCCAACACATAGTTGAATAAATTCAACTTTACAAAATCTATAATTAGCAATCTAGGATTTAACTTGAGCTTCATTTTACGTAAGCTTCATTGGGCTTTCCTTTTCGGCCTTTTAAGTACTTTGTATCTGCAGCTAAGCAATATGGGTTGGGTTGGATTGAGATCTAAATGGACTGAAAGATGAGAAATGAAAGTGGACTTTTATCTTTTTATATTTCCAATCTTTTTTTTTTTTTTATTCTATAAAAGATAGGTAGAGTTGCCTCAAATGTTTTAGTTGCATTGCATGCTTTAGCTGGAGTTCTTTTGTTGTTTAATAATTGATCAGAAATCTAACTTGGATCTCACACAATACTCTCACATACAACTCTTTAATCTCTGGTTGTAGATGGATGCTAGGCCTACTGGAGAATAGAGAAACATCAAGTGATTCACTTGCCTGGCCAAAGGGAACCATAGTGCAAATACTTTATTTATTTATTTATTTTTTATTTTTTTTAATGTGTAGTGCACATACTTTTGCCTAAAAAGGGTACAACTTAAACTCTTTCCTTCTTTTTTTTCCTTCATGTATAAAAGTACTCCCTCCTTTGTGATGTACCTGCTTTTAACCAGCCCGCGTTGTTCCTTTGATTCCCATTTTCTTTTTCTTTTTTTGAAACAAAAGTAGTTGGAGATGAAGGGATTTGAACCTTGGATATTTTCATTGAAGACATTAGAAAATGTCAACCAATTGAGTTACAATAATCTTGGCTTTGATTAGCATTGGCTTTAAGTACAATCAATCAACCAAAAATGTAAAAGGAACCTTTGGATGGTAACATATTCACCTTTCCTGCAGAATTGCTTTCGTTTAAACTTTTGACCAATTTATTGTCGACGCACTAAAGTTTATTTTTCTTTCTACTACAATTAAGAAAAGCACATATCACAATCGTATGAAACACCACAAAATGGTAAAGAACAGCTAATCTACTACGTAAAAATAAGAAGTAGATGACATATAGAAAAAAATCATTGGGCCTTCAATCTTGTCTTTTATCTTATTCAAAGTAGTCAGATTTGCCAAATCTCTCGTGAATGAATCCCGTTTCTGAATTTTCTTGACAATCCTCACAATAGATGAAAAGATAAGATTAATAATGGCGAAATTATACATTGTGACCGCTCCACTAGTTGAGGAAACACATTACTTCCACGCAAAACTAGGTAAAATTGCAAATTGCAATGCTTCAACCAGTAAAATCAACTTGACTTAAGACAAATTATGGAATACCCCCTTTTTTTTCCACAAAAAGTGTCCAAAAGAATTGATTCGATGAGCAAAGAAAGGGGTCCTCTAAGCACAAAGTGGGTTCAATCAATCAAAAGAGATTAATTATTGCTTAATATAAAAGGTTACAGGGTTCACTTTTTGTAAACAACTATATAATACAAAGAAGCTGATTAATCCCCATTTGCAGCAGTAGTTGACACTCCAACAGTAAAGATATTATTGTTTTCCAGTACAGTTCCTTATTTTCTGTTGATCCTTCTTTATGTAGCAAACCAATAAAACTCAAATGTTTGACGAAAACTGGTCTAATTTGGTTAATCTAATTAGTAATTAAGCTTACATAATAGTCATCATTCGAAATATTTATATGCTATAGTTCACCAAGTTGATGTACAGCAACTAGGATCTTCTGGGAAGAGAGGAATATGATGTAACAAAGGGTGATAAAAAGCATTTATCATTAGTCACAAAGTGTTGTTTCTCCGCATATGAACCAGTGAGACCAGCTAATATATTTATAATTAAGTAGACTTATTAGAGGCTAGATTTTGCATTTGTCTTCTTTTTACGGTGAAGATTTTACTTGCACCTTTGGGATGGAAAAGTGGCTAAAGTGATTTGGTTGATAAAGACATTGATTACTAGTTTGTTTGCTAGCTAGAACACTGAACTAATGCTTGTAGGATAGTCGTTGATTCAACCATGCAATAGCGAAAGAAATTTTCTTATATAGCCAGTTGATATTAAACTTTTCTACTTTTGTTTCTGCCCTTTCTAGCTGGGGAAATGGTAGACCCACGTATCTTTTCGCCTTTCACAACAATAGTTCTCATTCTATTAAGTTTGCATGATTTTTATAATTAAATATGCTAACAAAGAAATAAATAAACCGGGTTATTTGTGTAATACCCAGTTCCAAAATAAATAAATAAATAAATAAAAAGGAGATATATTTTTAGGGGTAATTTAGTAATTTTTGATATTGAAGTTAGCAATATTTATACTCTAATTGTATCATGTAAACCCTAGCCACCCTAAGGATTTTGCTTTTTACGCCTAAAGATTTTCTAAGATCAATAAGGAACCTTAATGACAAGTCAATACTGCCCATAGTGGCCAACACACATCTAGCTATGTTACCCTTAATAAGAATCATGGAATAAAAGTGATGTGCCTTTAGCGATGAAATTTTGCTTAACTAGACATATACTGGTTGGCTTCTTAGATAGGAGAAAAGATGAAGGGGGGGGGGGGGGGGGAGTGGACGGCAACTCCT
>NW_027069565.1:1373781-1409880 GCF_002906115.3 Quercus suber
GCTAAAGATGTTCACAGTCTTAAAATAATAAGTTGCAAATAGATCACATACTTTAATCTTACAAATATATCATAGATAATTTAGAAAGTAGTCAGTTTTCATATATCAAAAGTTATAACTTACAATCGGTTCTAAAAATACATAAGCAGTTTTAATGACTCAAAATAGTTCAAATACTCAAACATTTTCAAAATCACATATGTAGTTTTAAGGACTCAAAATAGTTCAAATGTTCAAACGTAATTCATATTCTTAACAATCTTATGACTATGGTCACGCTATATCCCCGTGACTGCGCATCAAATGCCAATGAGTAACTCTCATTAGCTGGGTATCAGAGTACTAATGAATAACCCCCATTGGTTTAGGTGTCAGAATCAATTCATAGTCAAATTGTCCATAATCATATGTATGAAATCATAGTTTCTAACAACAATATATATTATTCAAATACATATATGTAATCATATATTTAATATTCAAATATATTTGCGATATTTCTATATTCTTTACTTTAAATCAATATAACTAAAAAACAATTAAATAAAATAAATCTTATATTCAATGCTCATATATATTTGTGAAAATTCTTTATTCTTCAGTTTGAATTAGTATAGTTAAAAATAATTAAATAAAATACATCATATATTCAGTAATTGGATATATTTGTGATAATTCTTTACTTGAAATCAGTAATACAATAGAAATAAAATTGTAACAATTGTAAACAATTTGCAGTAGTTAAAATTATGCAAAATAAAACCAATTAGGATTTAATTTTTTTTTTTTTTTTTTTTTCCTCTTATGAAAGTCCATAGTATAAGGTTGAATTTAATCAACCATCTTGTTTGCTTTATTCCATGCCAATTTGCTTGTAATTCAGCACTTAGAAATTCTATATTTAGGTGGGAATCTTGTAAGAGTAGTGTGTGAGTGAATGTGAAGAAATGCTCAAGAATGTGCAGTAAAGCAGGGACTCGCGACTGAATCTCGCGGGTGGCTCGCTACTGGCAAGCTGCCAGATGATGCACACGAGCGAAGCAGGTAGAGAAGCTGAATCGTCATGCCAATTGTTGCACTACAAGACAAAAATTCCAAACTGGCCATTCAGTTAGCTCGCGGCTTGAACTAGCAACTCAATCAAGTCACGAGGCCAAGTCGCCAGCCTGCTCTATTTTGGAAAAATCCACTCTTCGCATTCCTTTCTCACCCTAGTATAAATACCCCTTATACCCATGAAATGTAAATAGCTTCCAGAGAGAATTTTGAGAGAGAAACCCTAGAGAAAAACAAGATTGACTCATCCACAATCTTTACATAGAGACTCTTCAAATTCCTCTACTCTCACCCCCTCCATTGTTACATCCTTGAGAGATTCTTGGTCAAATCCTTTTCTCACCATACCCACATTTGTGAAAAGGCTTTTTGGTGCTTTGGGAAGCAGTTAGGAATGGACCAATGGTTATTGGTTGATGCTATGGGTTATAGTGTAATCCAGTAAGCTAAAGAAGACAAAGGTTCTACATAACCTCATTGGAGCAAGAAACATGGAGGACTTAGGTACACTGGGTAGATTAGGCTTCGAGGGTCTTCTACTGTTTATGTATCCCAACTTCATTCTTTAGTAGATTATTGACCACTTGGAGGGCAACAGAGAGGTTTTACGCCGAGAGCTTCAGTTTCCTCTTTGATAATATGTTAGGACATATGTGTTTTCACTTGTTAAGAACATATGTCATTTGTTTATGTAAATTGGCTAATCCTTTGACAAAATGCACTCTACTTGTAATTGAGTAGTTCTAGGTGTTTTTAATACTTTAAGAAACAAGGTTTCAAGATCAAGTGTTGAAGTCATCAAGTCTGTCCAAGAAAAACAAGCTGAAGTTCAATTTTATTAAAGCTCGACACTTGCTCGATAGCTTCTCGACACCTGCTATCTGTCGAGATTTATAAAATCAAATATTCTGATTTGATTTATTGGGATCCGTGAATGTGTCTTTGGGCTTTCTTTTCTCCTAACCCTAGACATATAAAAGGATTATTTTAAGAACCATCAAATTGTACACAAGTTGCACAAGCATTGAGTAAACTCTGTTCATGCAATTTATGATCAAAGACGAAGTTCTTGACCTAGTTCATCTTCTTTGAAGAAGTTGCTGTGTATTTGCACCAAAGGGTTTTGTGACCAAGCATCTTCCTGATCTTCATCGTGTAGGATGAACTGAAGAATTTTGCAGCCAACCTCTCCTTCAAGTTGGTGTTGAAATCGCGTACTGGGTCCGTGCATTGGTTAGTTACGTACTGGGAGCCGTGCATCAAAGGTGGGAGCTGTCACTACAGATCAAGTCCAATTGGGTATTGGGGTAAAGGTTCAACTGTAGGTTGGTAAGGTAATTGGGATTCCTTTACTTGTAACCGCTTGATTTGATAATAGTGGAGTTTCGGGAGTGGTGACCTGAAAATCACCCGTTGGGGTTTTTGCTGCGAGGTTTTTCCCCATTCATAAACAAATCACCGTGTCATTTAATTTCTGCTGTATATTTAGTTATTTGGTGATTTGTTTGTGCTACCACGTGTTTTCATGATAAATTGATTAATTAATAACTTGGCTAATTAATTAATTAATTTCTATCACAAGAGGTCAATTCAGTTTGTGGCCTATCAAGTGGTATCAGAGCAGGCACACTCTAATTAGGTTTTAATCTTTGCTGTGTTTGATCCATTGACCCCTGTTTGTCATGGATAAAGGACAGTCGTTAATTATACCTCCTTTACTTGATGTGACTAATTATGCATACTGGAAAGTACGCGTGAGAGCTTTTTTTATAGCCCTTAGATAAAAAGGTGCGGCAAGCTGTAGAGATTGGCTAGACTAAGCCAAAGGAAGTGCCAGCCGATTGTGATGAAGCCAAGATTAAGGCGGCAAAAAGCAGGGCATTGAATGCGTCGTTCAGTGCGGTCACCAATGAGGAGTTCAAGAAGATATCCTCAACTGAAACTGCTAAAGAAGCATGGACCATCCTCTAGACAACCTATGAGGGCACAAAGGTTGTCAAGGATTCAAAGCTTCAAAGGCTTACAACAAACTTTGAAGAAATAAAAATGGAGGAGGATGAGTCGTTCGATGAGTTCTATGCCAAGCTCAAGGACATAGTGAACTCAGCCTTCAATCTGGGGGAAACCATCCCTGAACCCAAGATTGTAAGGAAGGTGGTCAAATCTCTACCCGAGAGATTCCATGCGAAGATTACTGCCATAGAAGAATCAAAGGATATTGACAAGATTCCTTTAACTGAGCTGGTGGGAAACTTGCAGACCTATGAGATAGGATTATCTAGGATTGGCAAATCAAGTAAAGGCAAGAGCATGGCCTTGAAGGCAAAGAGTAGTGACACAGATGAGTCTTCAGATGATGAAGATTCCAAGATGAAGTCCTACATTACAAGGCAGTTCAAGAAGTTTATGAAGAATGCCAATGGGAGGAGCTTCGACAAGGATTGCAAATAATCCAGTTCTTCTTAGTTTAAGAGCCAAGATAAAGGGAAGAAGAATGCTAAGGATGGTAGTCAGTACACTGTTCTTGCAGAACCAAAATGTTTTGGATGTCATGGATTTGGTCACATAAAGCATGAATGCCCTACATATCTCAAGAGCATTGGGAAGAGTAAGGCACTTGTTGCAACCTTGAGTGACATTGAGTCTGAAGATGATTCTGACAATGAGGATGACGAAATCTTAAATGCCTTCACTGCCACAATCAATCCTACTAAAGGGATTGTTGAAGAAGTGGATGAAGAAGAAGAACTAGTGGAGTCCAAATTCAAAAAGATGGATGATCAAGATAATATCCATTCAGCCTATAAGAAACTATGCAAGCTCTCTGAGAAGCATGAGAAACTGTATAGGCTGGCCTCCAAAAAGCTCAGTGATGTGGAACTTGATCGTGAAGAGTTGTCCACAAAGTTTAATGAAGCAAATCAAACTATAGGAGTACTGAGGTTTGAGAACAATTTCTTGGCTGAGAAGACCAAGAAGTTTGAAGCGGGGCTGTTTCAAGTCAGAGCTCAAATGGAGAGGACTTCAAGTGCAAAGCTTGATGAAATGCACAGCATTCAGAAATCTGCCTCGGATCGAATAAGTTTAGGTTATGGTCTTTCCTCTAACATTGCTTCTACTAGTGCTACTGTTTTTGTTTCTCCTGCTAATAACATTGAAATTGAGAACACTAATGATAAAACTGAATTAGCTAGTGAGAACTTAGACAAGGGTAAATCTATCTTAGAAGCACCCCCTAAGTAGGATAAGAAAGATGTTAAAAACCTTAGGGAAAAGAATGCTAACTCTCAAAAGCCTAAACAAAAGAAGCAGCATCTCTGTCATCATTGTGGAGCTGTCAGTCATACTCGACCAAATTGCTATAAGTGGCTAGCCACTCAACAGAGCAACGGCATGATCGCGTCTGGAAGCCAGAATCAGCTTCAATCCTCTCTTACTCCTCTTGGTGATCTTCTTAAAGCCCTCATGTTTCTTTCAAACTTGAACGGTTTCGATTCTTCCCCCTCACCGCCGATTCAAGGGTTTAATCAAAGGAAAGGTTCTTCCAAGGTGTGGAAGAAAAAGGACTCTAAGTGATTTCATCACTTTCTTCTCTCTTCTTGTTTTTGTTTGTTGCATTACTTGTGTGTTTTGCATTTGTTTTGAGTCAGTCTAGTTTTATGTTTTGCTTTGTTCAGCATGTTTTTGTGCATTTATTTTTAGTTTTGTTTATTTAGTTTTTGATATAAAAATAAAAAAAATTAAAAATTAGAAAAATATAAAAACAGTGTGTGTTTTGTGTACTTTGGTACTTGTGTACCTTGGATGGCCATTAAAACAAAGTTTCTAAACTTTGTATCTTGTTTAGCTTAGATGAGCATCTCTATGCACAACTAAGCAAGTGAGTTTTGTAGCTCTTACTTATGATGAGTAAGATTAAGTTATCTCTTAAACTTAACACTTGTATCACTCTTTTTGACGGGTAGGACTAGAAAATCCTAAGAGAAATGCATAAATAACCATCTCACTACTGTTGCCCGCCAATCATAATATGACACCTATATGCTTCGGCATTGTAAAAGTGCAGTGTCAAAGTCATTCATATGCTGCGGCATAGCAAAAGTGCGATGTCATGTCAAATGCTTAACATCTTGGGTATTTCTTTTCTCTCTTTTTATGCCCATGCATGATATGCTAAAAATAAAAGAAAATATGCAAAGAAAAATAAAACGCAAAAAGATCAAAAATGCTTTAAATATGATTGCAAGCGTATTTTCTAGGAGATATGAGAGTTATAGGATGTACCTTGAAGGTGATAGTCCCCATCAAACAGTTATGATTGTGTGTGAGTTAAAGTTATTTTCTCATATCTCAGATTGTCATAACATGTATACACATATGTAATCTTGCGATATTTTTCACACACAACAAGTAATATTCTTTGCTACTTTTGATACATGTGCAGATACAATGTGATTTGGCCATCACAAGTGTTTACATGTGCTAATATATGCTCATTAAACTATCTTGACTCGTTTTTGAAATATAAAATTGGTTAGACTTGTTTAGTGTGTGTGTGTGTGTGTTTTTAAGGATCCATGTGCTTAAAATTTTTGTTGAGAGATGATTTTGAGAGCTTACTATGTTGTTTGGATCTTTGGTTAAGATGCTTGATGGATTGCATTCATGTCTGTGTTTTACTCTTCTCGAAAATCTGGTTTTAAAAGCTGGCTCGACACCTCCTCAATACCTTGTCATCCATCGAGCTTTTCAAGCCTTTTTCTTATCGCAATCTCGACACATCCTTGACACCTTATGGATCGATCGAGAAAGTTTCTATCTTCTCGATATCTTCTCGATACCTTCTCGATACATTGTCAATCGATTGAGCTTCTATTCTTCGAAAGTGACTCTTGAATCTCGATACCTCTCGACACCTTCATCTGTCAACGTTCATTTTCTCAACACCTACCTCGACAGCTGTCTCGACACCTCTGGATACCTCATTTGTCGAGAATTACTGAAGGTTCTATATAAGCTCTTGTCGCGTTCTGATTCTCATTTCCTCGATCTCTCTCGATCTATCCGCGGCTGTTCATCTCCCTAAACCTTTTTTCTTACTCAAAATCCTCAACCCACGTGATTTTCGGCCCTTCCTTGCTTCAAATCACTTGGTAAGATCTCTTTTTCCTTCATCATTCATGCATTTCATGTTTTGAATCTTAAGTTTTGGGGTTTTTTAAAATTAATGAGTTTTTCTTGAAATTTTGGGATGGGTTTTCATTTAAATGTATTCAAAATTTCATGCATTGCATCACATTTGCATTAGAATGGTACTTCCATGCATTTAGATGTGTGAACTATGCTTGTGTGCTAGTAGGTTTGGATTGGGCTAAGCCCATGATACTTTTTACTTTGCATGTCACATGTTCATGCATTCCCCATGCATCATACTCTCAATTCAATATATTTGATATATTTGAACTGTGTTGGGACTTTTCTAATTGTCTCCTTCTCTCTCTTTCTCTTTCTGTTTACGTTAGTAGTGTCTATGGCACTTAAGTGTAAATCCACTCCTGCTCGGAACCCTCTTCATTCTAGAGCTTCCTCCTCTTCTGATTCTGTTCTTCTTTATTTTCTGTTCCGTGATGATAATGCCCACAAGGCATTCTCTGAGAACTTCTCTAGACGAGGTGGTCATTCGGAACACCAAGTCATTTTGGCGGACTTCGCCGACACTGACCTTCCTTCTGTCATTCACAGTAAGGGATGGGAGTCACTGTGTGACGTCTCGATCACATGTCCTCTCGTACTTATTCAGGAGTTTTACTCCAACATGCACGGGATCGATCATTCAGTATCTCTTTTTTTCACTCGCTTTCGAGGTACGCACATCCCTATCACACCACAGCTAGTTGCGGATGTGCTTTGGGTTCCTAGGATAAAGTTTCTTGACTATCCTTCTTGTAAGCGTCTGAGGACTATGTCCAAAGATGAGCTCATTTTCCTTGTTTGTGAGAGCCCTGCTAGTTGGGGTGAGCATCAATATACATCATATCGACCTTTTGCTAAAAGTCCTAAATTCTTAAACACGGTGATGACCTTTATACTCCATCCTCTCTCTCACTACAACTCTATCACAAAGCCTCGTGCTCGATTTTTGTTATCTCTTCTTGAGCATCTTACTATAGATTTTCCTTCACATTTCATTCATTCTATCATAGATGTTCATTTAGATTTGGAGTCCTGTGATAAGCTCATCTTTCCTTCCGCTATCACAAGGATTTTACGCCATTTTTCTATCCCTTTTCCTGTGTCTAACCACTTCACACACATTTGTGCCATAGACGCCGCTATCATAAAATGTAATGCAGCGTAGTTTAGGTCGAGACAACCGGATTCCACTCCTTCCTCCCGTTCCACTCCATCCAGATCTGCTGCATCTACATCTGCTTCTTCTTCCTCTATGGGCGATTTATCTCTCGGAGACATCATGGCACAGCTACAGCGCATGGATGCTCACCTTGATACGCTCTCTACCGAGTTGTATCAGGTGAATGTTTGTGTTGGACGTATTGCACGACGGCAAGCGACCATGGGTGGTTTTGCTCTTGAGGCTACTCCTTCACTACCTCCTCTAGCGGCTTCTGATTCTAAGGATGATGATGATGATGGTGATGATGATGATGCTTCGGATGATGATGGAGATGCTAACTCTACTGATGAGATGTCTGCTTGACACTCTTACCCTTTGTCACTCGTGACAAAAAGGGGGAGTAGTTTTGGATATGAGAGTAGTCATCTTAGGGAGAAAGTTAATATAGGACATTTTTGTTAGGGGGAGTGTTGATTCTTGAGGGATGTAGTGAGGTTTTGATGTATCTTGTCTTTTCTTTCTTTTTAGATACATTGTTCTTGTATATGAGGTCTTGTGACCACTTTTTACATACATTGTACTTATTTTCTCTATATGTGGATGTATGTTTCTTTCACTTGTCTCTACATGTGTTGTTTCTTTTCTATCTTTATACACATGTTTCTTATACTTGTATGCAATCTATTATTTCTATTTTACACAAAGATGCCTTAATGAGTTTTGTTTAAAGTGTTTCAGAAATATAGGTTGTCAAAGTCTACTTGCCATAAACTCTTTTCTTGCAAAGTTTTTCAAGGGTTTGTGATAGGATAGATTTTATTGTATTCAACAAGTGAGTAAGAGTTGAGTGATTTATGACTTCTCTCATATGTTTATTTGTTTGTTGTGGTTTTGTCACGGATTGCCAAAGGGGGAGATTGTTAGGACATATGTATTTTCACTTGTTAAGAACATATGTCATTTGTTTATGTAAATTGGCTAATCCTTTGACAAAATGCACTTTACTTGTAATTGGGTAGTTCTAGGTGTTTTTAATACTTCAAGAAACAAGGTTTCAAAATCAAGTGTTAAAGTTATCAAGTCTGTCTAAAAAAAACAAGCTGAAATGCAATTTCATTAAAGCTCGACACCTGCTTGAGAGCTACTCAACACCTGCTATCTGTCGAGATTTATAAAATCAGATTTTCTGATCTGATTTGTTGGGATCCGTGAATGTTTCTTTGGGCTTTCTTTTCTTCTAACCCTAGACATATAAAAGGATTATTTTAAGAGCCGTTAAATTGTACACAAGTTACACAAGCTTGAGCAAACTCTATTCGAGCAATTTGTGACCAAAGACGAAGTTCTTGACTTAGTTCATCTTCTCTGAAGAAGCTGCTATGCATTTGCACCAAAGAGTTTTGTGACCAAGCATCTTCTTGATCTTCATCATGTAGGATGAACTGAAGAACTTTGAAGTCGTGTATTGGGATCCGCGCATTGGTTAGTCATGTACTTGGGAGCCGTGCATCAAAGGTGGGAACTATCACTACAGATCAAGTCCAATTAGGTATTGGGGTGAGGGTTCAACTGTAGGTTGGTAAGGTACTTGGGATTCCTTTACTTGTAACTGCTTGATTTGATAATAATGGAGTTTTGGGAGTGGTGACCTGAAAATCACCTGGTGGGGTTTTTGCCACGAGGTTTTTTTCCAATCGTAAACAAATCACCGTGTCATTTAATTTCTACTACATATTTAGTTATTTGGTGATTTGTTTGTACTACCACGTGTTTGCATGATAAATTGATTAATTAATAACTTGGCTAATTAATTAATTAATTTCTATCACAAGGGGTCAATTTAGTTTGTGGCCTATCATAACACATCGTTGTGTTGTCCTTGTGTTTGCATCTCTCTTCCCTTAATCTTTGCCATTTAATTTTTTTTTATAAGTGTGATTTTATTTGGTTTAGATTGGTTATCAATTCTGTTATAAGCTTATATTCATTTTCTGCACGTACATTGTTTGATATTAAGTTTGTATTGATAATTTGTAATTTGGGAGTCTAAACATTCATAGTGTTTTACACACTATTTAAACATTCAATTGGTATCAGAACGGGTACACTTGTTGTAGTTTAAATACATAAGTGTGATCCTTGACTCCTTATGTTTATTTGCCCTGGATAGTGTTTTGTATGCCTCTATGCATATTTTGGATGTTGATGAATGTAACATGCCATGTGTTTGTGAAAATGCCTCTATGAGTGATAATTCTCATGATTGTGATGCTATGTTACATGAATCTTTGGATGTTGTTGATATTCCTAACATCAAACTCTTGAAGAAAAAGGCTAAGAAGTTTAATAAGAATTTGAGTAAGGTATTTTGTGTAAAGAATGATTTGATTGCTAAGCTCAATGAATCTAACAAATTGGTTGAAAAATATACGAAACTTACTGAAAATTCTCTTAAAAAGCTTAAAGAGTTTGAATGTTTGAATATGGACTTTGATGCTAAAATTGTTTTGTCTAACAAACTTGTTGATAAGCTAAAATGTGAAAATAAATCTCCTAAGATGCATGCCAAGTGTTTGATTGCTGACCTATTGCTAAAAAGGATGAAAATATTTGTTGCAATCATGTTGTGGTACTCGATTTTGTGCCTATTGTGTGTTCTATTTCTAAGGACAAATCGTGTACATTCCTCCACATAAAAGAAATCAAGAGGTGGAGAGAAAGGTGTTAAGTCAAAGTATCTGTTTAGGTCTTAACCTAAGGTTTTGGATGGATCTAAGTTTGTTCCAACTTACCACCATTGTGGTGTGATTGGTCATATAAGACCTCAATGTCATAAGTTGAAGAGAGAACAAAACCATATTGCTAGATCCCTTCCCAAAAAGCGTAGTAGACCTAAACACATTGTTTGTCACCATTATGTTGCTTTTGGTCATCTAAGATCTCATTACTTTAAGTTTCATGCTCTTAAAAGAATCAAAAGAAAAGAGAAACTTGAGTTTCTTGGAAGTTGTGCTAAAAAGAGTAAACTCGATTTGAGTGAAAATAGCATGTTGTTAAAGAAAGTGTTTAATGTTCTTAACTTCTTGACTATGTGTATCTCAGGTTCTCATTCTTTCAACCCTCATCTCACTTCTCATCTCATTCCAAACAATCATTCTGTTTGGATAAGGAAGGGTTCCTATGGTTGAGCTTTTGCTTGTTTAGTCCTTGATCTAATTCTTTCAATCTTTGTAGGGCCCTTCATACATTTTGTGCATTTTTCATTTATTCATATGCATCTTTTTTATTTTGATCTTACTTTTATGTTTTAGTTTTGTGTGAGTAAAAAAATTCAAAACCACATAAAAAGTGAAAAATTCAAAAAGTTTGATTGTATATGTTTGAGCACATATCACATGTGAGTTTTGCCTTGTACCTTTGTACTAATGGCTTTGTGCATTTACGAGCTTAGCTTGTTCTTTATGCACTTATATCTTTGTGGGAAAAATCTTGACATCTTTGTGTTATTATTGTAAATCGATTTTCAAGCTTGTTATGAATGATTAGTCAATAGTCATGTTGGTTTTGATACATGCGTAGCCTTGTGCCTATATATCTTCCCACTCTTTTATTTTTATTTCTAAAAGAGTACAACAAATGTAAATCTCTAAATGAAAAGAGATAATAAGCTGTAAAAGCCATTGCACATACTAGTATTTGACTAGGAAAAAGGGAAAGCAGTTTTTATGAAAATGTATGATGCCCAAAAGCCAAAGGCTTGCTCATCAAATTGAAATATCAAAAATTTTAGACATTGATCTCAAAAAGGAGATATAAAGATAAAAAATGATAAAATGTTATGAATTGTAAAGAAGCTAAATGAAAAGTTTCAAAGATATGTAATCATTTTCTTGTAGAAGGTCATATATGTTTATTTCTGTAATTGAGATAGACCACTTAACTTAGTACTACTTGTGTATGACTTGATTGAATTGATCATTGAAGTTTCACTCTAAACTAAAGACTATTTCACATTTGATACACACACAGAACACAACACACATGCCAAATGTTCAATGAATGCCTTATCCATTTGTTCGATTGTACTTGTTTAAATGTAATGTGTGTGTGCTCAACTATATATAGATTAATCCAAAAAGATTTTTGATCATTTTATATGTATTTGGAAGTGATTTTTATCACTGTTTGTGTTCTTGTTTAGTGCTTACATTGTTTTTCATTATTTAAACATGTTTTGTGTTGAAAAACAGGTGTCAGAGTTTTTTCGTGACTCACTCGCTAGTAGTGAAATTTTTCGCAACTCACCTTGCAACTCGCCAGTCACGAAACCCCAGTCGCGAGTTCATCCAGAAGACTTTCGCAACTCACTCGCGACTCACTCGAGACTCACTCGTGACTCGCCCAGTCTCAAAATGCCCAAAAACAGCTTTTTAAAAGGCTTTTCATAGAAAACCTGTTTTTAACCTCTCCTATCCTCTTTTAAGCCCCTCTTTCAATATTTTTACATCAAAACCCAACCAATTTGAACGGTTTTTCATTCTATTAACATCTCTAAGGTAATTTTAAACTCTTTTCATTGATTTGGATCCTTGAATTCTGTTTTGGTGAGTTTTGTACTCTTGGTTGGGATTTCCATCATAGGGGTTGGGAAAAACTTAATTTTTGTCAAATTTTTGTATGGGATTGGTTTCTTTTAATGATTTGTTTTGGATGTTGGCCCCTTGTGGCATAAAGAGCATATATTAAGGGTAGTTTTCATGATGTTCATGCATTGTTTTACAATGTTGTTCATAGTGTGCACGTTAGGTATTTGATAAAATGCCTCTTAGGCATTTTCTCACTTGTTTGGACTTCGATGAGTACCAAATTTAGGGTTTCTCATGTTTCTTCATTAGGAACATGTTTGGATCATTGGTTGTGTAGTTAACACACTTTTCCCCATATGTGCTTTTTCTATGCTTTGGTCATACATTGTACTTTGCTACCTCTTGCGCACACCTTGCTACCCTTGTTATGCATTGGTCTATACCTTGTTTCTTCACCCTAGCATGTCATGATTACTTTATGTTTTGTAGCATTTTGTTTTGTCTTATGTTTGAGCCTCTTTTTCTCATTCATCTTGCACCCCTCATGCATCACTATCCTTGCTCATTCCTTCATCTCTTGCCCTTTTTTTTCTCCTTGGCTCTTTGTCTATTCGTGTAAAAAAGGAGGAGAGTATACTCTAGAGTAGTATACCAGAGAGTTTTATCATTTCTATATGACTCTTGTGCACATTTGTAGGGAGAGAGATATTCCATAGGGGAGATGCATATACCAAGGGAGAGAAGACATTTTGTTAACAAGAAAACTTTGTTTTGTTTATATGTTGAACATGCATACATCCTTATGCTATTGTGCTTTATTGGATTCATGTTCAGATGATCATTTGCATTGCTATATGATCATTGCAGTCATTTCTTTATGACTATTTTGGTATATGATCAAGTTGCTCATATGTTTCACATCATGTTTACTCAATCGTAATTTACTTGTTACATTTTATTTGTCCTTTTACTACTTGCTTTACCTTAAGGGTCTAATGTGTTTTGTACAAGTGTTTTAGGTTACAGGTATATATATTCCAAGTTCATTACAGCTCCTATGATTCATGATAAGGGGAGTGCTATGATAGGGAAGTACTTTATGTTTTGTACCATTTTCTTTTGTAAGCTTTTAGGTTTTTGTACCCATGCTTTGTAGCTTTTGTACTTGTTGTTAAATGTCATGAACTTTCTTTAGATACGCCACTCTTGTGCCCTTTGTTGGATTTTATATCCTTAATACAATTACTTTGTATTATTGCATTGGTTGAGTGTTGAACATACAAATGATACGTTGCAATTGAGCTTATTAGCTTGCATGTTCGGATATTCATTCCATGTGTACATGAACATTGTGATCACTATTTATAGTGATTGTTCATTTTTGGTCAAGCCATGATTTATTACTTATTTCCATTTTGCTTGATCGCATTGTACTTGCTCCATATGCATTACAAGTTTTCTGTATACAATGATCATATTGTGTTGTTGTGTTTCAGGGGATGATAGTTCTTATGGTTCAAGAGTTTCACAGATTCTAGAGTTAGGTGTGAGTGAGTTTTGATCAACTGTTCTCAACTCACGCATTAAGTCTAGAGTTTGTTGTAGGTTTTTGTCACGGAATAGCCAAAGGAGGAGATTTTAAGGTTGAATTTAATCAACCATCTTTTTGGCTTTATTCCGTACCAATTTGCTTGTAATTCAGCACTTAGAAACTCTATATTTAGGTAGGAATCTTGTGAGGATAGTGTATGAGTGAGTGTGAAGAAATGCTCAAGAATGTGCAGTGAAGCAGGAACTCACGACTGGATCTCGCGGGTGGCTCGTGACTGGCAAGCTGCTAGATGATGCACATGAGCAAAGCATATAGAGAAGCTGAACAGTCATGCCAGCTATTGCACTATAGGACAAAAAGTCCAGACTGGCCATTCAGTTAGCTCGCAACTTGAACTCGCGACTCAGTCAAGTCACGAGGCCAAGTCGCCAGCTAGCTCTGTTTTGGAAAAACTGAATCTTCGTATTCCTTTCTCACCCTAGTATAAATACTCCTTATACCCACGAAATATAGAGAGCTTTCAAAGAGAATTTGAAAGAGAAACCCTAGAGAAAAACAAGATTGACTCGTCCACAATCTTTACATAAAGACTCTTCAAATTTTCTACTCTTATCATCTCTGAAAGTTCAAATAGCGTTGAAAACACTATGAACGTTTAGACCCCCAAACATCAAATTACCAATTCAAGCTTTATATCAAACAATGTATGTGTGGAAAAAGATAATAAGCTTATAACAGAATTGATTAGTAATTTAAACCAATTAAAATCACATCCACAACAGAAATTAAATGGTAAAGATTAATGGAAGAGAGATGCAAACACAAAGACAACACGGCGATGTGTTATCAAAGAGAAAACCGAAGCCCTCGGCATAAAATCTCTCCGCCGCCCTTCAAGTGGTCAATAATCCATTAGAAAATGAAGTTAGGATACATGAGTAGTAATAGACCCTCTAAGCCTAATTTACCCAGGTACCTAAGCCCTCTAAGCTTCTTGCTTCAACGAGGTTACGCCGAACCTTTGTCTTTTCTAGCTTACCAGATTCTGTTATAGCCCTTAGTATCAACCAATAACCATTGGTCCCTTCTTAACTGCTTTCCAAAGCACCAAATAGCCTTCTCACAGATGTGGGTATGGTGAAAAAAGGATTTGGGTAAGAATCTCTCAAGGATGTAACAATGGAGAGGGTGAGAGTAGAGGAATTTGAAGAGTCTCTTAGGTGAAGATTGTGGACGAATCAATCTTATTTTTCTCTGGGATTTCTCTCTCAAAATTCTCTTTGGAAGCTCTCTACATTTCGTGGGAATGAGGGGTATTTTATACTAGGGTGAGAATGGAATGTGAAGAGTCAGTTTTTCCTAAACAGGGTATTCTAGCGACTTGACCTTGCAATTGGGTTAAGTCGCGAGTTCAAGCTGCGAGCTAACGGCCTAGCCAACTTTGGACTTTTGTCCTGTAGTGCAACAGTTGGCGTGACTCTTCAGTTTCTGGCATGCTTGGCACATGTGTAACTTCTGGCGGCTTGCAAGCCGCGAGCTATCTGCGAGATCTAGTCGCGAGTCCCTACTTCTTTGCACAATCTTTAGCATTTCTTCACACTCTTTGACTCACTACCCTTACATGAATCCCACCTAAATACAGGGTTTCTAATTGCTAAAATAAAAGCAAATTGGCATGGAATAAATCCAACAAGATGGTTGATTAAATTCAACCTTACAATATCCCCCTTTAGCTATTCCGTGAAAAAACCCTACAACAAACTCTAGACTTAACATGTGAGTTGGGAACAATTGGAAAACTCACTCACACCTAACTCTAGAATCTATGAAGCTCTTGAACCATAAGACCAAAACATCTCCTGAAACACAATAACATAATAAGTTCATTGTATGCCGAAAACTTGTAATGCATATGGAGCAAGCACAATGTGATCAAGCAAAATAGAATAAAGTAATAAATCATGGTTTGACCAAACACACAATCACTGTAAGATAGTGACCACTATGCTCATTCACACTTGGAATGAATATCCAGACATTCAAACTAATAAGCACAAAGCAAATCACTTGAATGACCAACACTCAACCAATGCACAGTATATGAAGTATATGTATCTAGGAATAAAATCCTATAAGGGCACAATAGTGAGAGTACTTAAAGAAAATGCATAACATTTAGCTAGAAATACTAGGCAACAAAGCATAAAGGCTGCATAAGCATGGTACAAACCATAAAAGCCTACAAAATGCAAGGAAACAAACCCTAAAAGCTTACAAAATCAACATGGGTACAAACTATAAAGTACTTCCCTTATTATATCACTCCCCCTATCATGAATCATATGAGTTGTGATTAACTTGGAACATATATACCTGTAACTTGAAACACTTGCACAAAACACATTAGACCCTCAAGGTAAAGCAAGTAATAAAAGGACAAGTATAATGTAACAAGTAAATTACGATCAAGAACATGATGAAACATGTGAGCAACTAGATCATACACCAAAACAGTCAAATAGAAATGACAACCAAAACAAAGTTTTCTTATTAATTTAATGTCTTCTCCCCCTTGGTATATGCATCTCCCCTATGGAATATCTCTCCCCCTACAAATATGCATGAGAAATAGAATTTCTCCCCCTAAGAATGTACACAAGGGTCATATAGAAATGATAAAAACTCTCCGATATACTTTCTAGAGTATACTCTCCCCCTTTTTGTCAGGAATAGACAAAAGGTTAAAGAGAAACAAGGGCAAGAGATGAATGTATGAATAATGATAATAATGCATGAGGGGTGAAAGATGAAAGAGAAATTGAAGCTCAAACCTAAGACAAAACAAAATGCTACAAAGTATAAGGTAAACATGACATGCTAGGATGAAGAAACGAGGTATAGACCAATGCATGACAAGGGTAGCAAGGTGTGTGCAAGAGGTGGTAAAGTGCAATGCATGACCAATGCATGGAAAATGCACATGAGGGGCAAGGTGTGTTAAATACACAACCAATGAACCAAACATGTTTCTAAAGAGGAAACATGAGAAACCCCGAAGTTTGATACTCATTGGAGTCCAAACAAATGAGAAAATGCCTAAGAGACATTTTATCAAACACCTAGCATGCACACTATGAACAACAATGTGAAACAATGCATAAACATCATGAAATCCACCCTTAATACATGCTCTTTTTGCCACAAGGGGCCAACATCCAAAGCAATTTATTAAAAGAAACCAATCCCATTCAAAAATTTGACAAAAAAAAAAAAAAAAAAGTTCCCCAACCCCTACGATGAAAATCCCAACCAAGAGCACAAAACTCTCCAAAACATAATCCAAGGATCCAAATCAATGAAAGGAGCCTAAAATAACCTTAGAGATGTTAATGGAATGAAAAACCATTTAAATTGATTGGGTTTTGATGTAAAAATATTGAAAGAGGGGTTTAAAAGAGGATGGGAGATGTGAAAAACAAATTTCCCACGAAAAGCCCTTTAAAAAGCTATTTTCGGACATTTCGTGACTGGGCAAGTCACCAAGTGAGTCGTCAAAATTTTTACGAGTCGCGAGTGAGTCGCCAAAGCTTCTAGATGAAACTCGCGACTGGGGTTTCATGGTTGGCAAGTCGCCAGTGGATCGCCAAAAATTTTGCGACTGGCGAGTGAGTTGCAAAAAACTCTGACACTTGTTTTTCATCACAGAACATGTTTAAACAATGAAAAACAATGTAAGCACAAAACATGAACACAAAGAGTGATAAAAATCACTTCCAAATACATATGAAAAGACCAAAAATCTTTTTGGATTGATCCATATATAGTTGAGCACACACACATCACATTTAAACAAGTACAATTGAACAAATGAATAAGACATTCATTGAACATTAGGCATGTGTGTTGTGTATGTGTATCAAATGTGGAATAGTCCTTTGTAATACCAGGAAAAAAAAATAAAAGGAGGGATATTTAAGTAAATTTTTGTGGGGACAATTTTATAATTTCTAATTATAAGGGAGTTTTTAAAAAATAAAGTTGAAACCCTAGCTATATATAAGCTAATTAAGTTTTGAGAGAGGAGATTTCCCAAAGGACTAAAGTAGAGAAGGATTGACTACACCCTTGAGGTAAGAACTTAAGAAATTTTGTACTTTTGTCAAATTTAGACTTTATGTGGTATTAGAATATTTTCTTATGTGAGTATTTTGATCAGTAGTGAAACTATTTAATTATTCAAGAATTTTACTGAGGTAAACGAAGAGAAGTTTAGATTTATATTTTAGTCAATGGGATGCTTCTACCTACAGATTTTTTGTGCTCAGCATTCTAATGTGTATGTATATGTATATATATATATGCTCCGTTGCGATAAGCATAGCCTGAAGTTGTAGATTTTAGGCGTAATGGGTTTAAGGGTAAACTTTCTACACAATTTTGTTGTTTAAGAAACTGTGCCCGAATGGATGGAATTGGGGAAAAACAAAAAGTCAAGAAAGCATGGGTTTAAGTTTAAGGTCTGACAAGTTTAAAAAAAAAAAATGGAATGAAGAAGAAGAAAGCTGTAAAGTAAGTGTAGCACATGTCCTTGTCTTTCCTAGAGTGACATAGGACTAGGTGCTATAGCCTACCCTTTTAAGGCATAAATGGTGGCAAAATATATATATATATATATATAAATATATTTATATATATATAATGAAAAATATTATGATTAGGNACAAGTTAAAAAAAAAAAATGGAATGAAGAAGAAGAAAGTTGTAAAGTAAGTGTAGCACATGTCCTTGTCTTTCCTAGAGTGACATAGGACTAGGTGCTATAGCCTACCCTTTTAAGGCATAAATGGTGGCAAAATATATATATATATATATATATATATATTTATATATATATAATGGAAAATATTATGATTAGGTGAATTTTAATGTGAGATAAGCAAAAATATTTTTAATAGTCTTTCTTCTAGCCGGGTACTATTATAAGTTTTTCTTGAATTATTTGATTATTGAGTATATGGTTCTTGTAAATCGTTAGGTAGGATCTAAGGATTATAGAAGAAGTGTTAAGGAGAGGTTCTTTTTGGTATGGCTTTTGGAGTTTCAGATTGTGAAGAATAGCAAGTTTTGGGAGTTTTGATGTTGTGTTGTGAGCAGAAAAAGAAGCTTTGTGATATTGGGATTGGATGGTCTTCTAATAGTTTTATATTTATTGGCAATTGGCATTATGTACATGAGGTTTGGATTTGTTCCTATTAAATTATTGGAGATCTATTCATAAAGAATTTGTTGAGGTATTTTGGATTCATTTGATTTAATTTTTGAGGATAAATTTTAGTTACTAAGTATGTCTTGCACACTTGTACGGTGCTTACTTTATAAGCGTGCGGCAGTTGTCACGTGCTTATTTTTATAGTTGGGTTCGGGGCGTGACAATTTTAGTAGTATCAAAGCTTAGGTTATGATCTCGTAGACTCTATACTTGGATTTGATTTGGAATAACGTTTGTGCAGTAGGGATTATGGTTATAATCATTGTTTATAAAGGTTATTAGTTCATAGATAGTGTTCTTTTGATGACTTGATGAGAATGTAAGTGAGGTTCCATCATATGATGATTTGTTAGGTCATATTTGAAGGATTTGATATTTATGTCTATGTGGTTATGCATACGTGACTTATAAATACAAAAGGGAGGATTTTATTGATATACTTCTATGATCTTATACTAGTATTAAGTGGGTGTATTTTATTCTTGAAAATTTTGTAATTAATCAGATTGGTTATTAAACTTCTTCTTATTAAAAAGGAAAATGGAGTGAGAAAAGAACAAGCAAAGGAAATCTTCCTACTGTTTTGTGACTGGTCTTTTGAAACTCATTGATGGTTTTGCCTAATATAGTTGACCTATTTAAGGTTAGTTTGATCTATAGGAGATTCTCAGAGGTTTAATTATTGAATGATAGTTTACTATATGCCCTATTCAGAATTTGGAGTGCTTGACCATTATTAGGGAATTGACTATTGTAGAACTTTATTTCGGGGTTAAGGTTAGATGTCAGAGCTACAATTCCTTGATTTTAGTTTATATGGAGTAAGGAAATTAATGGAAAGTTATAATTGGACTAATGAACCATAATTTTGATTGGATATTGAAGGTCTGGGATGGCGAGAGAGTTTATTTTGAAAGACTATTACAATTTGAATTGTAGTCAGTTGTGGTACATTTGTTTTATATTGACAAGTGGTTAATAAATATAAAGTTGCATTGTACTCTAAGTTCTAGGTTGCTTGGACAATATTATTGGAAAGGAAAAAAAAAAAACACATACACACACACACACACACAAAAGGAGGTAGAGATACTTCATGGACTATTCCCATCTCTGCAATGAGTTCCAGCCCAAGTATCACCTAGACGTTAAAGGTGAATAAATGTTACTTATTTGAGAAGATAATTTAAGATTAAGATAGACATTCTATAACAGACCCTTATATCAATGCTCAATAGATTATTTATAGAGACTTTGGAATTTCTATCTTACAAAACTTGAGGTAGAAAAGATATAGTGATATACACATATGTTGTAAATTTTTTTTGAACTTAGGAAGGATTGGAACTTTGGATGCACTACTTGATTTTGGAGACTACTTAGGCCTTGGAATTTTGCTGAAATTAATAATTGATGGAAAATCAGTTGTTGTAGTTAATCTAAATGAATGGGCCTTGGAACTTTTATTCAAATTGAAAGGAACTTAGAGAGCTATTTAGGCTAGAGATATGCATATCTTTAAAGAATCTTATATTTTTCGTAATATGGTTGTTCTTAAACTATGGGTAATTGAGTAAGAGATTATGCGGCGGAAGCATCTGTTGGGTTTTTGTATCTCATACAAAAACACGCACGCAGCGGAAGCAACAAGAACACGGATCTACTTCAATCATGAAAGATAAACATGTAACCATGAAATCTAGAATCAAAGAATAGAGAGCGTACCTTGGTGTAGTGAATTTCAAAACCAAACTTGACAATACCTTCAATCTTCATCTCAATTCCACATGGTGCCCAAGATTTGTGGTCTCTCAATCAGTCTTTTGTTCACAGATTCTCAAAGAAAAATCCTTCTCCTTCTCCTTGTGGAGAAAAACTGATTTCTTTTTATTTTCATCTTACGTAAGTTAAAACATTCTCACAGTTTCTTTATTTAATAACACGTATTAAATAATGACTGATTTCCAATTGGGTTAGCCTTTTGGGCCTACCCAATTGGGCTTTAGTTTGTGGCTTGAGATGGGACCAAAGGGACTAATAAGACACTAGCTCCAATGGGCCTTGGGCTTTTCCGTCAACTCTTGACAAGTCCAAAGTTACCATTAATTATATTTAATACCATTATAAGAATATAATTGCACTCTAGGCCTTATCTATAAATTATTTCCCAAAACTTTATTATACATTCAACCCCTTCATTAAAATATTCGTAGTAATACAAAGTCATTAATATTGACTGCCACTTTGAAGGTTACTACATCTTAATCCTTGAGTACCCGGTTTAATCCTTTATGTTATTCATCATATATTTATGAAATCCAATTCCATAAATATATACTTTAGTAACTCTTTACTAAAGTGGTTGGGCCCAACACTCTGAATAACCAAACCCATTAAACTTATCTCAAGAGAATATTTTATATCTCCGTTAAGAGATTATGAATTCCATCTTGAGAATACATGTCCCATCAACACTAAATGCGGCTGCCCAACATACTGAGGTTTTGACCATAACTTATAGATCTCACTCCTGATATATCAAAGCAACCTACATCTCATGATCAGGTCCATTATTCTCTCAGGATTTAGAGTTGATGTAAATAGAAGTCGTGAGCTTTATTATTCATTTGACAGTCATTAGGAGAATAATAAATCTCACAGCGGTCCAGTTCAATATGTCTTAACTCTTAAAACATATCAACATACCAACTAGAAGTCTCCACTTCCATGATCAAGACAAATCATCTTAGTTGATATGTTATAGTCTTCGCAGATGAAATGCCCAATTTCATCACCGACTACGAACTAAAATTCTGAGTTTACAAAGAACTTGTGATTTATATCTTTCTGTGACTTTTCACATAAATCACATACTATGCATCTCATGGACTAAGATAATGTCCCATTAGTTCATAAATGGTCTCATGCAATTAAACAACTTAATTATTCATGACATGCCAATAAATTGGATTTTAGGGCACAAACCCTAACAATCTCCCACTTGCCCTCAAAGACAATTTACCACTTATCCGACACTTATCTCCCTATAGAGTAATTCATAGTCACTCTAAGGCAAGGCTTGGAAACAAGTTTCAGCCAGATTTAATGCATAAATCATCTTTTCTACTACTACTACTCACGTATTCATATCTTCTCAAATGAGATGATACTTACGCTTGATGTGTATCTTCACCACCTAGGATGAACACATATCTTGAAGTCCAACTTCATGAATCACAATCAAACTAAGAGTCAGTATTCGTATGTCCAGTTACTATCAAAACCTTACTTTTGTGGAAAAGTATATAATCCCTCATTCTCCTAAGATATTTGAGTATATGCTTTACTCCCACTAAAATAAGTGATCTTTGATTCACTTGATATTTGCTTACTATGCCCACCGCAAAATAGACATTTAGCCTAGTATTTAGCATAGCATAAAGACTTCCTATCGATTTGATATAAGGAACCGTCTTATATGCTCTTCCCTTTTATATGTCTTAGGACTATAGTCCTATATAAAGGAACTTCAAACTTTAAAAGGAAAGAATCCTTTCTTAAAGTATTTCATGCTATACTTGGCTAGACACTAATCTATTTAAGCAATTTAAGATAGACCCAACATCCTAATTTCTGAATTTTAACAAAGTTATAATTCTTAGGATGTGACTAGTCTTTCCCAAGTACTTTATATCCAACTGGACTAGACAACCAAACACTCCTTTGATGACAATAACTCTATATCATTCTAAATGATTAGAATGTCGTCAACATACATTAAGAAATTTATTATTCTATATAGCCTTTACACACATAAGGCATTTTAAATACTTGATCAAAATCAAACAATTTGATTTCTTGATCAAAGATGATATTTTATGATTTAGATGCTTGCTTTAGTCCATAAATGGATTTTAAGCAACTAGCATACTAAACACTACTGGTTCTTTGTTATGAACAAGTCTAGTTACATCATATAGATGTCTTCCTCAAGATTGCTACTAAAAGAAGCTTTCTTGATATCCATTACCATATTTCATCCTAATGAAATATAATGGATAAGAGAATCTAGATAGAGTCAAACTAGACTATTGGTGAAAAAATCTTTTCATAGTCGAAACATTTCTTTTTGAATAAATCTTTTCGCTACTAGTCTTGACTTTGAAGGTTTGCACCTTCAAATCTATCAATCTCATTTACTTGTAGACCTATTTGAAAACAATAGGCTTAATGCAATTAAGCACCTCTACAAGTTCTAGACTTTAAGTAGAATCTAATTCTATTCTCATAACCTTGAATCAGTAATCCACATTCATATCATCTATTGCCTTTACGTAGGACCGAGGATCAAATTCATATCCTTGTGGAATGACTTCAAAAGTTTATCCCAAAAGTATGAATTTATTTGGTAATCCTCCCACTACGATATTGTACCCGTGTATTAGCTATATATCTAGAATAATGTATTGTGGTGTATCTAATACAACCATCTCATTTCCAAATATACTTTATAGTTGTCCTATAACAAATTTTGACATTTTTCTTCTAGAACAAAATCTACCTTTACTTTGAAAGAGCCCTATTCCTCCTTTATGTATGCACTAACTTAAAGATGTCATTGAAACTTTATTCCTTTACAAAAAGGAACCCTAGATCATATTATCCTCTAAATAGAATTCATAGATTGTGAATATAACAAAATAATGGTTCTAAAAGCCCATCTTTCACCAATCTTGAATACCATTTAGATTAATAAGATCTAGATATAAGTGCCAAAATATACAAAACCAAAGGATGGAAACTTTCTCTTTAAAAAGTAAAACATATAAATTTCCATCTAGAAAACAATCATGGACAATGCTTAGCTTTACCAAAACAGAAAAAATTTCCTTTTGGTCATGCTTTTGAGACTAATTTCCTTTTGGCAATTACTAGGGCAACTAACTTGTCCATCTGTTTGGTATTATAATTCCTCTTCTTATCACCCTTACCTTTCGGTTTAGGCTAAGAATTTGAATTAAATCATATTGATCCTAGCCTTAGCTTTTAGGATGTCTTCTGTTACATAGAATTCATTAATCAATTCAGATAATATAAAAAGAATTTATTTTCAAAACAATCTGAATTGATCAAATGATTCTAACAAGGACTTATGGATCATATCCATATGAGATTAACATTTAATCTCTACATCCAAGAATTCCAATTCATTTTAAGATTAAAACATTTTCATAAAATGATATAGAATTGGAACTCCTTAAGCTTTTCTTAGCACTCAATATGATTCATACCAAACATCTCATTTAGACTTAATATAAAGTCTAAGTCTAGTACTAACTCTTGCATCTCATGCAGTAGCACAATTGAGATAGAAGCCAATATAACATATTAGCATTTCAATGGAGACTATGATCATATCATAAACTATCTTCCATAAATGCATCATATATAGGAAATTATGACAATGCTGAATCAAAACATGAATATTTACTTCAGCTCCTTTAAGTAACATGTCCAAAATTATTTCTTAGTTAATGTGATTCAACTAAAATAGTAGCTAAAGGACAAAATTTCTGACAACTTTATTTTGAGACCATGAACTTAAATACCAGGATATTATCATTTTGCATCCATAACCATATAATATGGAACCCGAAAACCATACTATATTAGGTGCAACGACAACCAAATCCCGCAATTAATATTCCTCGCAAGTGAGGTCATACCAATCACTTTGATCAGGCGAGAATTATTCTCATTATTAATGCTATCATGGTAACTCTTACCAAACGAAAATAATTTGCCGCTTTTCCTTTAGCCTCTTAGTAATAATGACATAGCTCCGAAGGGAGGTTAACATTACACTTACTCTAATGTACACCATTGCCTAGAATCAAAGTGAGTCACCAAGTAACTCTACGGAAGCATGGTCGTTCTCAATGTAAAAACACACTTCATCTATCATTAAGAAGTTTAATTTGTAGTACCATGAATTAAACACCCTCCGAAGGGAGCAAGGCATATACGCCAAGGCAAGGTGCCTAATCACACTACTATAAACCAGCAATGGAGGCCGTGAGAATCAACCCTTGAATCTCTCTCCCACTAGAAATTTCAAACAAGTGAAGTGTCTTGAAATCATTGTAATCTAATCACAATTTTAACCCTACACATCAAATGTGTTTAATAGCTTAAATTCAATGTGATGTAACTATGTCACGTCACAATAGCATAACGATCATTCGCGCAATCACAAAGAAGTTTAACCTTGTAATCCGTGAAGTAAATACCCTCCACATGGAATGCAAGACTCGAAGTCAAGACAAGGTATCTATTCACATTACAATAAACTTAACAAAAGGGCTATTTCAGCACTCCCACTCGTTATTTGGGTTTTTCTTAAATAATTGTGATCCTATCACAACTAATAACCTTGCACTTGATAAAGACTCTAATCTTATTAGAATCACTAACTAAAATGGAAGTTCTAAACTATTTAGGATTCCTTAAACACTAATGAATCAAAAATTAGTTATATAGAACTCTATCCTTACTAGGCAAAGTATTCTAATCTCATTAGAAACTATATAACTTTAATTAGAATTTTAATCTCATTAAAAATCTCTACTTAAAATAAATTAAGGATTATCAATCATAAATGATTTAGTACTAAGAGTTCTATTTAACTAACATCTTTGATCTCATTAGGTCTTTTAGTTAGAACCATGTGTAATCTAATCACACATAGCCTTGCTCTTAAAAAACTTGAAAACACTTAGAAAAAATTCTGATTTTCTTTCTTTCGATCGATCGAATGTGCCTCTCGATTGATCGAAAAAATTAAAAAATTCAAACTTGACCACCTGACTTGTTCGATCGATACTCGATTGCCTCTCGATCGATCGAAAAACAAATTCGATCGATCGACTATCAATCGAAAATCAATTTACTTAAAAAATCTGATCACTGTTTCACTCAATCGATCGAAAGTGATTTTCGATCGGTCGAAACTCGTGAAACTCGAATTTCCAGAAATTTTCTAAGGCAGTTTTCTAGGGTTTTTCTTGAACAAACAACTAATCGTTTTTGACATCTTCATTGTTTTCTTCCAAATACACTTTTTGACTTTATCAACGAAGATTTTCAGATCAAACATTAGGGTTTTCAAGATCATTATCAAGAACCCTAATAATGCTAGAAACCTTGAAAACATAATCCTAATCTCATTAGAAATAAATTTCCTAAACTAGCATTAACTTACTGTTTTATCATAAAAAAAATAGAATGCAAGGCAAGCAACAATACTCGTTCAACATTCAGATCTTAATACATATAAACATGAACTGATAACATGGTTCGAACATCCACACATTAATATTCAAAGCAGTTCCAAAACAAAATTATGCAGAAACTTTACTGCAGAAAACTAGAACACCAAGAAAATGTTTTTTCTTTTATTCTAAAATTCAATCACACGTTATAAAAGCATGATATTGAAGACCGCTCTGATACCATTGTTGGGTTTTTGTATCTCATACAAAAACACGCACGCAGCGGAAGCGACAAGAACACGGATCTACTTCAATCATGAAAGATAAACATGTAACCATGAAATCTAGAATCAAAGAATAGAAAGCGTACCTTGGTCCAGTGAATTTCAAAACCAAACTTGAGAATACCTTCAATCTTCATCTCAATTCCACATGGTGCCCAAGATGTGTGGTCTCTCAATCAGTCTTTTGTACACAGATTCTCAAAGAAAAATCCTTCTCCTTCTCCTTGTAGAGAAAAACTAATTTCTTTTTCTTTTCATCTTACGTACGTTAAAACATTCTCACAGTTTCTTTATTTAATAACACTTATTAAATAATGACTGATTTTTAATTGGGTTAGCCTTTTGGGCCTACCCAATTGGGCTTTAGTTTGTGGCTTGAGATGGGACCAAAGGGACCAATAAGACACTAGCTCCAATGGGTCTTGGGCTTTTCTGTCAACTCTTGACAAGGCCAAAGTTACCATTAATTATATTCAATACCACTATAAGAATATAATTGCACTCTAGGCCTTATCTATAAATTATTTCCCAAGACTTTATTATACATTCAACCCCTTCATTAAAATATTCGTAGTAATACAAAGTCATTAATATTGACTGTCACTTTGAAGGTTTCTACATCTTAATCCTTGAGTATCCGGTTTAATCCTTTATGTTATTCATAATATATTTATGAAATTCAATTTCATAAATATATACTTTAGTAACTCTTTACTAAAGTGGTTGGGCCCAACACTCTGAATAACCAAACCCATTAAACTTATCTCAATGGAATATTTTATATCTCAGTTAAGAGATTATGAATTCCATCTTGAGAATACATGTTCCATCAACACTAAATGCGGCTGCCCAACATACTGAGGTTTTGACCATTACTTATAGATCTCACTCCTGATATATCAAAGCAACCTACATCTCATGATCCGGTCCATTATTCTCTCAAGATTTAGAGTTGATGTAAATAGAAGTCGTGAGCTTTATTATTCATTTGACAGTCCTTAGGAGAATAATAAATCTCACAGCGGTCCAGTTCAATATGTCTTAACTCTTAAAACATATCAACATACCAACTAGAAGTCTCCACTTCCATGATCAAGACAAATCATCTTAGTTGATATGTTATAGTCTTCGCAGATGAAATGCCCAATTTCATCACCGACTACGAACTAAAATTCTGAGTTTACAAAGAACTTATGATTTATATCTTCTGTGACTAAATCATATAAATCACATACTATGCATCTCATGGACTAAGATAATGTCCCATTAGTTCATAAATAGTCTCAAATAATTAAGCAACTTAATTATTCATGACATGCCAATAAATTGGATTTTAAGGCACAAATCCTAACAACATCATGGCTCCATTTGCTTTGGAAATTTTTATTGTACAAATTTTGAGGAAGGAAAAGTCTATGCATATGTTGTGAAATAGTTTTGAACTTATGTTTAAGTGGAAGTAATATACAACTCAATGGGATGTCAGAGCATAATGATTTACAGTAGACTTTGCTTATGGTTTTCTTTTATCACAACCTTGGAGGCTCATTCACCATTTAGAATTATTGGAGATTACTTATTGAAGAAACTATCATTTTTATTGGGTTTATTTATTGAACATGTGGGTTTTGAAATTTTTATTCACCATGGAGGTAAATTATAGTGCAATTCGGGTCGAGTGATAGGCATAAAAGAAAAAGAAAAAGAAAAGGAATTCTTCATAGTTTAATTTCTATGACTATGGTGATGGGAGATAAATTTGTATAGACCAATACAATTGTGGCTTTAGAGTATCATAGCAGAAGCATGATAAATTGGTTCAATTTGTGATGAATTCAAAGGACTGGATTCTTATAAGTGGGGGAGATTGTAATACCCGGAAAAAAAAATTTAAAAGGAGGGATATTTAAGTAAATTTTTGTGGGGCCAATTTTATAATTTCTAATTATAAGGGAGTTTTTAGAAAATAAGATTGAAACCCTAGCTATATATAAGCTTATTAAGTTTTGAGAGAGGAGATTTCCCAAAGGACTAAAGTAGAGAAGGATTTACTACACCCTTGAGGTAAGAACTTAAGAAATTTTGTACTTTTGTCAAATTTAGACTTTATGTGGTATTAGAATATTTTCTTATGTGAGTATTTTGATCAGTAGTGAAACTATTTAATTAGTCAAGAATTTTACTCAGGCAAACGAAGAGAAGTTTAGATTTATATTTCGGTCAATGGGACGCGTCTACTTACAGATTTTTTTGTGCTCAGCATTCTAATATATATATATATATATATGCTCCGTTGCGATAAGCATAGCCTGAAGTTGTAGATTTTAGGTGTAATGGGTTTAAGGGTCAACTTTCTGCATAGTTTTGTTGTTTAAGAAACTATGCCCGAATGGATGGAATTGGGGAAAAACAAAAAGTCAAGAAAGCATGGGTTTAAGTTTAAGTTCTGACAAGTTAAAAAATTTAAAAAAAAAAAATGGAATGAAGAAGAAGAAAGCTGTAAAGTAAGTGTAGCACACGTCCTTGTCTTTCCTAGAGTGACATAGGACTAGGTGCTATAGCCTACCCTTTTAAGGCATAAATGGTGGCAATATATATATATATATATATATATATAGAAAAATATTATGATTAGGTGAATTTTAGTGTGAGATAAGCAGAAATATTTTTAATAGTCTTTCTTCTAGTTGGGTACTATTATAAGTTTTTCTTGAATTATTTGATTATTGAGTATGTGGTTCTTGTAAATCGTTAGGTGGGATCTAAGGATTATAGAAGAAGTGTTAGGGAGAGGTTCTTTTTGGTATGGCTTTTGGAGTTTCAGATTGTGAAGAATAGCAAGTTTTGGGAGTTTTGATGTTGTGTTTTGAGCAGAAAAAGAAGCTTTGTGATATTGGGATTGGATGGTCTTCTAATAGTTTTATATTTATTGGCCAATTGGCATTATGTACATGAGGTTTGGATTTGTTCCTACTAAATTATTGGAGATCTATTCATAAAGAATTTGTTGAGGTATTTTGGATTCATTTGATTTAATTTTTTAGGATAAATTTTAGTTGCTAAGAATGCCTTGCACACTTGTAGGGTGCTTACTTTATAAGCGTGCGACAGTTGTCACGTATTTATTTTTATAGTTGGGTTCGGGGCGTGACATCCTTAGTCTAGAATGATGCTTCAATGATAAATTCAATCAAGTCATACACAACTAGTGCTAAGACAAATAGTATATCTCAATTATAGAAATGAACATATATGACCTCCCACAAGAAAATGATTACATATCTTTGAAGCTTTTCATTTGACTTCTTTACAATTCATAATATTTGATCATTTTGAATCAATACATCTCATTTTGAGATCGATGCCTGAAATTTTTGATATTTCGATTTGATGAATTAGTCTTTGGCTTTTTGGGCATCATACAATTTATTTTTGGTCGCTTTCCCTTTTTCCTAGTCAAATACTAGTATGTGCGATAGGCTTTTGCAGCTCAATATCACTTTTCATTTGGAGATTTACATTTGGTGAGCTCTTTAGGTAATAAAAAATAAAAGAGTGGGAAGATATATAGGCACAAGTCTACGCATGTATTAAAACCAACATGACTATTAACTAATCATTCATGACAAGCTTGAAGATCGATTTACAACAATCACCCAAAGATGTCAAGATTTTTCCCACAAAGATATATGTGCATAAAGAACAAGTTAAGCTCGTAAATGCACAAAGCCATTAGTACAGAGGTACAAGGCAAAACTCACATTTGATATGTGCTCAAACATATACGATCAAACCTTTTGAATTTTTCACTTTTTATGTGGTTTTGGATTTTTTACTCACACAAAACTGAAATATAAAAGTAAGATAAAAAACAAAACAGTGCATACAAATAAATGAAAGATGCACAAAATGCATGTAGATATGACATTTAATACATGAAGGGTCCTACAAAGATCGAAAGAATTAGATCAAGGATCAAAAGAGTAAAAGCTTAACCATAGGAACCCTTCCTCATCCAAACGGAATGATTGTTTGGAATGAGTGTCTCAAGAGAAGTGAGACGAGAGTTGGAAGAATGAGAACCAGAGATGCACATAATCAAGGAGTTAAGAGCATTAAACATTTTCTTTAACAACATGCTATTTTCACTTAAAACCGGTTTACTCTTTTTAGCACAACTTCCAAGAAGCTCAAGTTTCTCTTTTCTTTTAATTCTTTTAAGAGCATGAAACTTGGAGCAATGAGGTCTTAGATGACCAAAAACACCACAATGGTGACAAACAATGTGTTTAGATCCAATAGGCTTTTTGGGAATGGATCTAGTAACATGGTTTTGTTCTCTCTTTAACTTATGACATTGAGGCCTTATGTGACCAATCACACCACAATGGTGGCAAGTTTGAACAAATTTAGATCCATCCAAAACCTTAAGTTGAGACCTAAACGGAGGCTTTGACTTAAGAGCCTTTCTCTCCACCTTTTGGTTTCTTTTATGTTGAGGAATGTACACTGATTTGTTCTTTGAGGTAGAACACGCAATAGGCACAAAATCGGGTACCACAACATGATTGTAACAAATATTTTCGTCCTTTTTATCAATAGGTTCAGTAATCAAACACTTGGCATGCATCTTAAGAGATTCATTTTCACATTTAAACTCATCAACAAGTTTGTTAGACAAAACAAATTTAGCATCCAAGTCTATATTCAAACATTCAAACTCTTTCAGCTTTTTAAGAGAATTTGAGCAATTTTCATATATTCTTTAACCAATTTGTTGGATTCATTGAGCTTAGCAATCAAATCATCATTTTCACAAAATAACTTGTTCAAATCCTTATTAAACCTCTTAGCCTTTTTTTTCTAGAGTTTGATGTTAGGAATATCAAAAACATCCAAAGATTCATGTAACATAACATCACAATTATGGGGATTATCACTCATGCAGGCATTTTCACAAAAACGTGACATACTACATTTATCATCAACCAAATTATACAAAAAGGCATACAAAGCACAATCCATGTCAAATAAACACAAGGGGTCAAGGATCACACTAAGGTATTTAAACCACAACAAGTGTACACACTCTAATACCAATTGAAAGTTCAAATAGTATTGAAAAAACTATGAACATTTAGACCCCTAAATAACAAATTACCAATTCAAGCTTTATATTAAACAATGTATGTGCAGAAAAAGATAATAAGCTTATAACAGAATTGATAAATAATCTAAACCAATTAAAATCACATCCACAACAAAAATTAAATGGTAAAGATTAATGGAAGAGAGATGCATACACAAAGACACCACGACGATGTGTTATCGAAGAGGAAATTGAAACCCTTGGCGTAAAACCTCTCCACCGCCCTTCAAGCTGTCAATAATCCACTAGAAAATGAAATTAGGATACATAAATAGCAGTAGACCCTCCAAGCCTAATCTACCCAAGTACCTAAGCCCTCCAAGTTTCTTGCTCTTACGAGGTTACGCTAAACCTTTGTCTTTTCTAGCTTACCGGATTCCGCTATAGCCCATAGTATCAACTAATAACCATTGGTCCCTTCTTAACTGCTTCCCAAAGCACCAAATCACCTTCTCACAGATGTGGGTATGGTGAGAAAAGGATTTGGGTAAGAACCTCTCAAGGATGTAACAATGGAGAGGGTAAGAGTAGAGGAATTTGAAGAGTCTCTTAGGTGAAGATTGTGGATTAATCAATCTTGTTTTTCTCTAGGATTTCTCTCTCAAAATTCTTTCTAGAAGCTCTCTACATTTTGTGGGAATGAGTGGTATTTAACTAGGGTGAGAATGGAATGGGAAGAGTCATTTTTTCCCAAACAGGGTGTTCTGGCAACTTGACCTCGCGATTGGATTGAGTCACGAGTTCAAGCCGCGAGCTAACGGCCTGGCCAACCTGGGACTTTTGTCCTGTAATGCAATAGCTAGCATGACTCTTTAGGTTCTAGCATGCTTGGCACGTGTGCAACTTCTAGTGGCTTGCAAGTCGCGAGCCACTCGCGAGATCCAGTCGTGAGTCCTTACTTCTTTGCACAATCTTAAGCATTTCTTCACAGTCTCTTACTCACTACCCTTACATGAATCCCACTTAAATACAGGGTTTTTAAGTGTTGAAATAAAAGCAAATTGGCACGGAATAAAGCTAACAAGATGGTTAATTAAATTCAACCTTACAGTTTCCATTGTTACATCCTTGAGAGGTTCTTGGCCAAATTCTTTTCTCACCATACCCATATATGTGAGAAGGCTTTTTGGTGCTTTGGGAAGTAATTAGGAAGGGACCAATAGTTATTGGTTGATGCTATGGGATATAGTGGAATCCAGTAAGCTAAAGAAGACAAAGGTTCAGTGTAACCTCATTGGAATAAGAAGCTTGGAAGGCTTAGGTACACTAGGTAGATTAGGCTTGGAGGGTCTTCTGTTGTTCATGTATCCCAACTTCATTCTTTAGTGGATTATTGATCGCTTGGAGGACGGCGGAAAGATTTTACGCCGAGGGTTTTGGTTTTCTCTTCAATAACACATCGTTGTGTTGTCCTTGTGTTTGCATCTCTCTTTCCTTAATCTTTTCCATTTAATTTCTGCTATGGGTGTGATTTTATTTAGTTTAGATTGGTTAACAATTCTGTTATAAGCTTATATTCATTTTTCGCACGTATATTGTTTGATATTAAACATGTATTGGTAATTTGTAATTTGGGAGTCTAAACGTTCATAGTGTTTTACAACATTCACATAACATATTATAACTTTTAAAGGCTCATATTACATCTTATTACTTTACAAATTTATTGCTTGATAGAACTTATTAGAATTTTGGTTACTTATTGAGTTGTCAGCTCACCCCCCCCCCCCTCTCTTTCCCCTCCAATTTTAGTTTATGAAGAATAACAAGTTTTAAGAGTTTTGATGTTGTGTTGTGAGCGGGAAAATAAGCTTAGTAATTTTGGGATTGGATGGTCTTCTAATAGTTTTATATTTATTGGCCAATTGGCATTATGTACATAAGGTTTGGATTTTGTTTCTATTAAATTATTGGAGATATATTCATAAAGAAATTGTTGAGATATTTTGGATTTAATTGATTTAATTTTTGAGGATAAATTTTAGTTGCTAAGAAGGCCTAGCACACTTGTAGGGTGCTTACTTTATAAGCGTGCGGCAGTTGTCACGTGCCTATCTTTATAGTTGGGTTCAGGGCGTGACAATTTGTTTAAAACTTTCTCCAAATAATCAAATCAAATCGAGATCAGAAAATGATCCAAAGTTAATTCCAATTGAAATGATGATGTCACATTTTATCAAGCAAATCCTAATTCTCTAGCTTAGATTTAACACATATTATAAACTTCCCACAGCACACAATGGGGTTCAAAACAATGGAAAGAGTATTTAATCCAATTAGATTTGCTCAAACATGATAGATTTAAGTAGTCCTATTATATCATATTGGAGTAAGTTATTCTTCACTTAAAAATGATAACCATCCTTGTAACATTGATAATTTAGGTGGAATACTTTAAGCAATAACAATAGGGCAACATTATCAAAATAATTAATGATGATAATCACTATTTTAATGAATGCTTATTCTTCATGCCATTAAGCTTTTCTGGCTGCGAATATGTTCATGTATCGATTCTAGGCCGGCCATCCAATGGTATGCTAAATTGAAAGTAATGCAATGCCAATCCTAAATTCAGCTGTATAGTGGATTTGCAATGATAGTAGGAGATCTTCTTAAATTAAAGGAAAGAATATAAGATAAGATATTACTAGAGGTCATTATAATTAAACATGCAAAAGAAAAAGCAGCTAGGAAACTACAACGTGTAAGAGGAAAATCTTATCTAGATTATTTCGTTCTACAGTCCGTATACGAAACGATTATATAACGCATGCAAATAACCATAACCAGCATATGAAAGGCTATTCGCTAATTGATGTGTGAGAAGTCAAAATATTTTGCTAGCCCATTATATGAAAGGTTATTCAAGTCTGATAGGGTAAGAATGTATTGGCTCATTTGGTAAATTAATCAATTAATTATCCAAATGAATTAATTAGATTCAATTATATGTAATAAGCATAATAGCACAAACAAATCAACAACTAAACTAAATGCAGTAGAAATTAAATTGACACGGTAATTTGTTTACGAATACGGAAAACTCTAAGGCAAAAACTCCACCGGGTGATTTTCATGTCTCCACTCCCAAAAATATACTATTATCAATCACAAGCGATGACAAGTACAAGAAATCTTACCAAACCCTTTGGCCTATTTCGAAATACCAACCTATAGTTGAATCCTAACCCCAATACCCAATTGGACATGTATTGTAGCGGCAATCTTTTTGTTCAATGCACGAATCCCAATACATGACTAACTCATAGAAATACAAATAAGATCTTCAATAATGGTGTGAGAGACTTTGCTTGGTTACATAACCCAAATGCATACAAGAAACGTAGGAAGAACTCTTTCTTCTGTAGAAGGAGGCTAGGGTTTCAAAAGGAAAACCTTATGAAACTCTCTAGTATTAGGTTTTTCTTTTTCCACCTCCTTGTTTAAATAGGAGCTTAATGGGCTCTCCTATTCCAAATAGGTATACACAAACCTTGGGCTTTCCTAATCCAATAAGGATTATACAAACCCATAAACAAATAGTCTTTTTGAATTAAAATGTTGCTGGCTATAGTCTGAATCCCGTAAGTTTGATAGATCGAGACATGTGTTGAGTTTTAATGAATCTCGAAAGATCGAGCTTTTGTCAAGGAGGTATCGAGACTTGCAAATTGCACTTTTCTTAAGCAATTCTTGAGTAATATTCATATCTTTGATGTAACCACTTGTAATGATCATCTTGAAATTACTTAGATTTACCTAAATATGAGTAAATTGCGTTTTGTTAAAGGAGTAGCCAATTTACATAACATATGTTTCTAACAATTCCCACATATGTCCTAACAATCTCCCTCTTTGGCAATCCCTGACAAATCCACAACAAACAAATGAATCATAAGAGAAGTCTTAAATCAGTAAACTTATAATCACTTGTTGGACTAGAACAAAATCTAACCCTAACATAAACTCTTGAAAATACTTTGTAAGAAGAAAGTTCATGGCACGACAGATTTTCACAACCTCTCTTTTTGAAACACTTTAAACAAAACTCATCAAGACATCTTAGTATGAAACAGAAATAAAGATTTTATAAATAAAGAAACATGTGTATAAAGAGAGAAAAGAAACAACACATGGAGAGGTAGGTGAAGAACAACATGCATCATCATATATATATGAAAATAAAGTACAATGTATGTCATAAATAAATGGTCACAAGACCAGTTTACAAGAGGCTAAAGTAAAAGAAAGAAGATACATGTAAATCTCACTACATCCCTCAAAATGTATAGACACTCCTCTGTTGGTTAAATCTGGTTTTGTATCTCATACAAAACACATAGCGGAAGCAATAAACAAATATCTATTTCATTCATGATTGATAACTTGCATTATGTAAATTTCAGAATTAGCGTACCTTGGTGCGGTGAAATTCAAAACAAAAGATTATAAGTCCTTGGGAACACTTTCAATCTTCACTCCAATTCCACTTTACGCCCAAGAAGTGTGGTCTCTCAATCAATTTCCAAGGGAGAATAATTGAGTGGTTTCACTCGCACATACACACCACTTCA
>NW_027069565.1:1419443-1422583 GCF_002906115.3 Quercus suber
TTCAATTTTAGCTTTAGATTCAACTAACTCTTGTTCCAAGCTTTTCATCTTCTCATCTTGAGAGGAAATTTGATTTCTCAAAAATTCATTCTTTTTATTAGACTCATCTAATCTCACAATCAAATCCTCTTTTTCAAGATTAGCCAATTTTAACTCTTCTTTAAATTTCTTAGAAATTTTCAAAGATTTAGATAATTCCTTACGAAGAGTTTCAAAAGCATCAAAAAAATCAACAGAAACAATAGTGTCCTTTTTATTCAAAACATCACAGGCATCAATAAAATCAGCAGAAGCACAAGCAGAAACATGATCAGAAAGACACTTCAAATTATCCATGACAACAGGAGTCAAGGATCAGCTCTTAGATCAAAAGATCTAAAACAGAAGAGCTACCTACTCTGATACCACATGATGGAAATTTAGACCCCTTAAACCAACCAGATTGCGTAGCCTAGTTAATTAGCCAAGTTGTTACTTAGTCAAATTATGCAATTCTAGGTTAAAGCAATCAAATAATCATATCAAGGTATAAAGCAGCGGAAAATAAATGAACACAAGATATGATGACCTAGGAAACCACACGGTAAAAACCTAGGGAGGATTTGACCTAGCTATCCTCAAGGTAAACCTGAATCCACTATGCGAAAGAATCGAAGTTCATACAGAAGGACTACAAGCTCCCCGCTTGACTTCTTAATGCTACCCACCAGTAGAACTTACTGACACGACCACGTGCAAGCTCCGAATCCACGGACTCCTTCTTTCTTGGACTCTTCAATCAAGTACAAGCACCCCCGCTTGATATTTTTTAAGTTCTTGAATCTGCAACTGAATCATTACCAAGTTCTTGACATAATCTTGAATCTTGGAAACCCTAAGTATATGTGAAGGAAAGCTCCTCAATGATCTCACAAGAGATTCACATAAACAGCAATATGAGCAACAAAGACCTTAGAGAGGTTTGGGTACAAAATCCTAGATACAAAAGAGACACTCTCTTCTCTCTCTCTAAAAGCTCTCCAAAACGTGGCTTAGGGTTTCCTTTATATAGTGGGAGAAGTAGATCTGAAACCCTAATCCTTAATGGGCTTAACCTGCTGTTTAGGCCGACTTAAAATTCTGCAGATACGATTTTCGATCGATCAAGCCTGTTCTTCGATCGATCGAACCAGCCAGAATATGAAGTCTTCTTCCTGCAGCTTGTATGTTCTTGAATCTTGACTTGAATCACTTTGAGCATTGTCTAATAAAACCTATAGACTCTAAGATCTATATCTAGACAAGTTTGTGTTCACGATTTGCCAATTGTTCTAAACATTTAGAACCTAACACCACTATATAAATATAATTGCACTCTAGGCCTTATTAATAAATTATATCCCAAAACTTTATTATACATGCAACCCCTTCATAAAATACTTGTAGTAATTCAAAGTCATAAATATAGACTGTCACTTTGAAGATTACTATGTCTTAATCCTTGAGTACCCGGTTTAATTCTTTTAAGTTATTCATTATATATTTATGAAAACCAATTTCATAGATATATACTTTAGTAATTTCTTACCAAAGTGGTTAGATCTAACTCTCTGAATAATTAAACCATTTAAACTTATCTTAAGGGAATATTTTATATCTCTGTTAAGAGACTATGAATTCCATCTTGAGAATATATGTTCCATCAACAAGAAATGTGGTTGCCCAACATACTGAGGTTTTGACCGTTACTTTAGATCTCACTCCTGATATATCAAAGCAACCTACACTTCATGATTAGGTCCATTATTCTCTCAAGATTAAGAGTTCATGCAAATATGAGTTGTGAGATTTATTTTTCAATTGACAGTCGTTAGGAGAATAATAAATCTCACAGCGGTCCAGTTCAATATGTCTTAACTCTTAAAACATATTAACACATCAACTAGAAGTCTCCACCTCCATGAACAAGACAAATCATCTTAGTTGATATGTTATAGTCTTCGCAGATGAAATGCCCAATTTCATCACCGATTATGAACTAAAATTCTGAGTTTACAAAGAACTTGTGACTTATATCTTCTGTGACTAAATCACATAAATCACATACTATGCATCTCATGGACTATATGATAATGTCCAAATATTCTTGTTACCATTATTTCAGATAATAATATGTAAAGTTGTGATTTACAACTATGTTTTATATTGGCTTTATTCCATGACAAAATGTGTTGTAATTACTTTATTTCATTTCTTTGTATTTTGTGGGATTTAATTGTATTGGGTTTAGTATCAAGTTGGTGAAGACTCGAGCTTTATTGAAGATCAGTGGATCTTGCGGGTGTGTCGCTGGAAGCTAAGCCGCGAAAGAGTCATGTGAGAAGCACATGACTGGAAGCTGAAGAGTCATGCCAGGCTGTCGTTTTCGCGAGTGTCTCGCGGGTAAGGCCTTCCTACGAGACAGTCGCGAAACATTCTGCCTGGAGGATTTTAATGAGTGACTTTCTTACCCTTCACCCATACTATATATACCCTCATTACCCACAAATATATGAGAGGCTATTCAGATAGAAAAAACCCTAGATAGATTTTCTACAACACACACACTCATCTTTTAAGAGAGAGCTACTCCTCCTTAGTGAGAAATCATTGTAGCCTCTTCTCCATCCCTCTCCCATTATCATATCTTGAGAGGAGATTTGTACCCAAACACAACCCACACCTATTCAGAGTGTAGAGAGTGCTTTGGAGTTGCTGGGAAGCATTGGAAGAAGCCAAGGATGGCAGATACAACATGGAGCTTGTTGCGGGATCTGGAGAACTAAGACAAGACACGGTTCCGAGAAGCCTTGTTGGAGTAGGAGCTTGGAGGGCTTAGGTACATTGGGTAGATTAGGCTTGGAGGGTCTCTTGCTAACCCATGTATCCCAACTGATTGTCTAGTGGATCGATTTCCGCTTGGAGGGCGGCGGAGAGGTTTTTCACCGAGTTCTTCGGTTTCCTTTTCGAGAACACGTCTTGGTGTTTTCTGTGTTTGCATCCTTCTTCCCTACTCTTTTATATTCCATTATACTGCTGTGTTGCTTAGTTTATGGATTAGAGTAGCTTACTTGTTCATCCGCTCGCATTTACACTATTCCGCACTTTGTATTAAGTTTGTG
>NW_027069565.1:1423155-1499189 GCF_002906115.3 Quercus suber
TTGTGCATTTACGAGCTTAGCTTGTTTTGTATGCACCTAGTTCTTTGTGGGAGAAATCTTGAATACTATGTGTGACTGTTGTAAATAGATCTTCAAGCTTGTCATGAATGATTGGTCAATAGTCTTGTTGGTCTTGATACTTGCATAGACTTGTGTCTATATCTCTTCCCACTTTATTTTTTTTGTAAATAGAGCTCACCAAATGTAAATCTCCAAATGAAAAGAGATATTGAGCTGCAAAAGCCTGTCCACATACTAGTATTTGACTAGGAAAAAGGGAAAGGACTCTTTTTAATATGTTTTGTATGGTGCTCAAAAAGCCAAAGGCTAATCATCAATGTTGAAATATCATAAATTTCAAGCACCAATCTCAAAATGAGATGTTTTTGTCCAACAAAATAAAATGGACCAATTGTTATGCCTTATGCAGAAGCCAAATGAAAAGCTTCTAAGTTTTGTATTCAATGTGTGGGAGGTCATATATACTCATTTCTATAATGGAGATTGTCCACTTGATTTCGTATCAGTTGTGTATGACCCGATGAATTGATCATTGAAGCTTCACTCTAGTCTAAGGACTATTCCACACTTGATCCTCACACACAACACACAAGACTTTTGTTCAATGAATGTCTATTTATTTGTGTGATTGTACATGTTCAAATGTGATGTGTGTGTGCTCAACCATATGTGGATCAAACCAAAAGAGTTTTGTTCTTTTTGTTTGCCTTTGGAAGTGATTTGTATCACCCTTGTTTTTCAAAGTTTTCAAATTGTTTTTGTGTGAAAAACATGTTTTCTGGGTGTTTTCGTGACTTATTTCATGTTTAAGTTCAGTCACGAGTGAAAGGGTCCAATTCGCAAGTTTTTCAGCTTTGGACAGAGAGTTTCGCGGCTGTTTCGCGAGTAACGCTTACCTGCGAGATACCTGCGAGATACCTGCGAAATTTTCGCGGGATTCTAAGTAGCAAGATACCTGCGAAAATTTCCAGATCAGCTTTTTAAAGGGCATTTCGTGAGTCTTCTGTTTTAAACTTCTCCCATCGTCTCCCAAACCCCTGTTTTAATGTTTCTACATCAAAACCAACTACTTTCAAGTGTTTTACATTCCATAAACATCTCTAAGGTAATCTTTAACTCTTTTCATTGATTTTGATCCTTAGATTACGTTTTTGGGGTTTTATGTTCATAGTTTGGATTTTCTCAAATGGGAATTGGAAAACTTATTTTCTGTCAATCTTTTTGATTGGATTTGTTTTAAATGATAATTTGCTTTGGATGTTGGCCCCTTGTGGCAATAATATCATGTATTTAGGCAAGATTTTCATATGTTCTTGCATTGTTTATCATACTTGTGTAGTGTGTGCACTCCAAGTGTTTGATAAAATGCCCAAGTGGCATTTTCTCATTGTTTTGGACTCTAATGAGTACCAAATTTTGGGGATCACCATAATTATTCATGTTTATCATGTTTTGATCATTGGTGGTGTGTTTTGTACACTTTGCCCCTTGAGTGCCTTGCTCATGCATTGGTCATGCATCTCACATGCACACTAGATGCACACTAGTTGCACCTTTGCTGCACACACTTGAACACTTGACATGTTTTTGCATTCACTCATGCTTGTTAAGTCTTTTCAGACCTTCTAGCACATTTTACATGTTCTTGTGTCTATGTCATGCCTAGGTCCACATCATGTTCCATTATCCTTAACATGTCATGTTCTTTATGCTTTGTAGCATTGTTTTAAAATGTTTTTGTCTAATGTTTGAGTTTCATTTTCTCATTCATCTTGCACCCCTCATGCATCATCTTCATATTTTCTTCTTTCCCTCCTCCTCTTGATTCATTTGTCTATTCGTGACAAAAAGGGGGAGAATATTCCGAAGAGTATACCGGTGTGTTTCGTCATTTCTATGTGACTCATATGCACACTCTTAGGGGAGAAATTCTACCTTGTGCACATTCGTAGGGGGAGAAAGCCATAGGGGAGATGCATATACCAAGGGGAGAAGACATTGTTTTTGAGAAAACCTTGATTTACTTTATGCTTGTTTTCTCGTTGCTTTATGATGCTTTGTGTTACTTTTAGTATCTATGCTTTGCATCATGTTTATGTGTTGGTACACGTTTTGTGCCCATGTTGCTTTTGTAAGCTTTTAGGGTTTGTTTAATTGCATGTTTCGTAGGCTTTTATGGTTTGTGCCATCTATTTGCAATACTTTGCTTATGCAGCCTTTATGCTTGTGCTATTGAAGTTTAATGTCATACATTTACTTCACTACATCACTCATGTGCCCGTGTAGGATTGTTCCTAGATGCATATACGTTCTATGCATTGGTTGAGTGATGAACACTCTTGTGCCCTAGTAGGATTGTTCCTAGATGCAAATACTTCGTGTATTTCGCATTGGTTGAGTGTTGGATTGCAAATGATACTCTTCAAATGAGTTTATCATCTTGCATATCCGGATGTTCATTCCTTGTGTGAATGAGCATAGTGATCACTTTTGTATAGTGATTGCTTGTTTGATCTTGCCATGGTCTAATGTTTTATTCCATTTTGCTTGATCGTAGTTTACTTGTTGCATTATACTTGTCTTTTTATCACCTGATTTACCTTGAGGGTCTAATGTGTTTTGCGCAAGTGTTTCAGGTTACAGGTATACATGTTCCAAGTTCATCACAGCTTCTAGATTTAGGTGTGAGTGAGTTTTGCCATTGTTCCCAAACTCATGTTTAAGTCTAGAGTCTGTTATAGGGTGTTTTGTCACGGAATAGCCAAAGAGGGAGATTGTAAAGTTGTGATTTACAACTATGTTTTATATTGGCTTTATTCCATGACAAAATGTGTTGTAATTACTTTATTTCATTTCCTTGTATTTTATGGGATTTAATTGTATTGGGTTTAGTATCAAGTTGGTGAAGACTCAAGCTTTATTGAAGATCAGTGGATCTCGCGGGTGTGTCGCTGGAAGCTAAGCCGCGAAAGAGTCATGTGAGAAGCACATGACTGGAAGCTGAAGAGTCATGCTAGGCTGTCGTTTTCGAGAGTGTCTCGCGGGTAAGGCCTTCCCGCGAGACAGTCGCGAAACATTCTGCCTGGAGGATTTTAATGAGTGACTTTCTTACCCTTCACCCATACTATATATACCCTAATTACCCACAAATGTATAAGAGGCTATTCAGATAGAAAAACCCTAGATAGGTTTTCTACAACACACACACCCATCGTTTGAGAGAGAGCTACTCCTCCTTAGTGAGAAATCATTGTAGCCTCTTCTCCATCCCTCTCCCATTATCATACCTTGAGAGGAGATTTGTACCCAAACACAACCCACACCTATTCAGAGTGTAGAGAGTGCTTTGGAGTTGCTGGGAAGCATTGGAAGAAGCCAAGGATGGCAGATGCAACATGGAGCTTGTTGCGGGATCCAGAGAACTACGACAAGACACGGTTCCGAGAAGCCTTGTTGGAGTAGGAGCTTGGAGGGCTTAGGTACATCAGGTAGATTAGGCTTGGAGGGTCTCTTGCTAACCCATGTATCCCAACTGATTGTCTAGTGGATCGATTTCCGCTTGGAGGGCGGAGGAGAGGCTTTTCACCGAGTTCTTCGGTTTCCTCTTCGAGAACACGTCTTGGTGTTTTCTGTGTTTGCATCCTTCTTCCCTACTCTTTTATATTCCATTATACTGCTGTGTTGCTTAGTTTATGGATTAGAGTAGCTTACTTGTTCATCCGCTCGCATTTACACTATTCCGCACTTTGTATTAAGTTTGTGTAAAATCTATCGAGCCGTAATTTTAATTGGGGGTCTAAATAGCTCTTGTGTTTTCAACACATTTTCGAGCTTTCATAATAAAACAACTTTATTAATCACAACATTAAGTCATACATAATGTCATACATAGCATCATACAATAGGATTTAAGGGCATTAATCCTAACATCCTCCTAAAAAAAATGTTCTATGCTAACTCTCCCCCTAAGTACAAGACTATTCTCATCCCAAAACTACTTCCCCTTTTGGTCACGAATGACAAAGGGTAAGACACCAAGAGGTCGTCATCTCATCATCACTAGAAGAGCTAGCATCGTCATCATCACCATCATTACCATCATCACTATCCTTATCTGTCGAAGCCTCTGGAGAAGGAGACGAGGAAGCGGCAAAACCACTAAGGCGAGCCTGTTGTCATGCTATACGACTGACACAAGTGTTCACCTGACATAACTCATCAGAGAGTGTCAAAACGAGCATCCATGCGCTAAAACTGCGCCATGATAACCTCGAGGGTCACACCACCAGTCGAGGAAGAAGGAGCAGAGGTCGAAGGAATAGCAATAACTACAGGACTGGTAGTCTTCACATGTGGCCGCTTTGTGCATGTGGATAAAAACAAATAAAAAGAAGAATACACTTGGACATACACCTAACCCATAAAATCAAGGGCGAGGTTTAGGTCCAATGTCCAGTTGCACTAAACCTGTTGAAATTATAATATGTATCCACTTTTGAACATATGTCACCATCTTAACGGGTCCAGTGCACTACATACACTGGACCTAGAATCACCCTAAAATCAAATACAAACGTTTCAAGATGGGTTTGAACCTAATCCAATTGTCCATCATGTAGTTCATTATATATTATTTCAATATGTTTCAATTAGTTGCTAAATTTTGTTATTGTAACAACATTCACATTGGAGGTTGTATTATAGCAAAAAAGGCTATTTTAGTTCCCAAAACCTCAAAAAACCAAGCTTTATTAGTGATGCTATATTAAAAAAAAAAAAAAATTCCAACATGCTATAGTAAACTATAATGTATAGTAGCTAGTAGCTACTATAGCAAGTACTTAAAAGATAAAACTCAATTTTTTTTTATTAACTCTCTCTCTCTCTCTCTCCAAAATAAAATACTCACAAATTCTCTCTTCTCCCTTTGTCTCTCTCACTCTTGCTCTTTCTCCTCTGACTTTCATCTCTTGCTCGTCCCTCTCTCTCTTTGACTCTCCTTCTCTCTCATCGTGGTTCATGGTTTGGGTTTGGTTCGTGGTCCAATCTAATTTTTGGTGGTGCTTTGGTGATCCTATTTTTGGTGGTGCTTTGGTAGTCTGATAGGATTTTTGATGGTGCTTGGTGGTACAATTTGTGCTCGTCCAACATGTGGCTAGTGTTTTTTATTTTGTTTTTGGTTTTGGTTTTTCTTTTTCTTTTTATGACTGGTGGTGGTGATGCAGTTATGGGTTTGGAATGTGATGGCTGGTTGTTATTTTTGTGATTATTTTAATAGGCTTTACAATGGTGGTATTTAGGTTGTGGTGACTAGTTGTAGTAGTCGGTGGCTGTTATGGATTTTTGTGTATATGTGTTTTATGTTATTTTAATGGGTGAAGTGTTAAAATAAGAATTCAATGTTTGATGTATTGTTAAGTGAGGTATTAAAATAGATGAATGCTCGAAAATGTGTTGAAAACACAAGAGCTATTTAGACCCCCAAAATAAAGTTACAGCTCGATAGATTTTACTCTAACTTAATACTAAATGCGGAATAGAGTAAATGCGAGTGGATAAACAAACAAGCTACTCTAACCCATAATCATTATAACACAGTAGTAAAATGAAAGGTAAATGGGTAGGGAAGAAGAATGCAAACACAAGATAACATACCGATGTGTTATCGAAGAGGAAACTGAATAACTTTACGAAAAGCCTCTCCGCCACCCTCCTAGCGATAATCGATCCACTAGACAATCAGTTGGGATATATGGGTTAGCAAGAGACCCTTCAAGCCTAATATACCCGATGTATCGAAGCCCTCCATGCTCCTACTCCAATAAGGCTTCTCAGAACCATGTCTTGTCTAACTCTCCGTGTCTCGCAATATGCCCGATTGCATCTGCCAAAGCCTGGTTTCTTTCGATGCTTCCCAGCAGCACCAAAACCTCACTTGACACTTTGAAAGGGTGTGGTAAGTGTTTGGGCTATCAACCTCTCAATGGTATAGAAATGGAGAGGTAGGAGTCGAGAAAAATCCACAAGCATTTATGTAGAGAAATATGGGTATAATAATCTCTAACTCTTAAGGTTTGTGTCTAAGGTCTTTTTAGAAGCACTCCTCAACATTTATAGGTAATGTGGGTATAAATAGTGTTGGCACAGAAAGTGTGTATCAAAAATGACAATTTGGCAAAACAAAATGTTTCACGAGTGTCTCCATCCTGTTCTGACTCTTCGTATTCCAGTATGTGCAGGTTACATGCATCACTTTATGAGATGCTTAGTCGCGATCTACCTGCAAAAATAGCTTTAGTCTTCATGCCTTGAGTCTTCACATACACACACACACATAGTTGTAAATTACAACTTTACAATCTCTCCTTTTGACTATTCATGACAAAACCCCTAAAACAGACTCTAGACTTAGACGTGAGTTTGGGAATAGTGGCAAAACTCACTCACACCTATTCTAGAAGCTGTGAAGCACTTGCACGTATATGCCTGTAACCTAAAACACTAGCACACAAACAAAACTTTCATTAAGCTTATGACAAGTTGAATACATGGTATGTACATGAGCAAGTAAAGTGTGATCAAGATTGTAAACACTATAAAACATGTAAGCATATCTTGATCAAACAAGAACAGTCATTAATGCTCATCCGGACATGCAATGCAATTACGATCAATCACAAGGATCAACTGCATGTCCAACACTCAACCAATGCAAAATACTCGAAGTATCTTCATCTAGGAAACAAGATCCAACTAGGGCACAAGAGTAAGGTAATCAAGATATATAATCAACATCTAAAGAACAAAAAAAATGCTACAAAGCATTGAGATAAACATAAACACTGAATATAAACTGAAAGATAAATTCAAAGTACTAAAGCTTTAAAAGAAAGTAATAAAAACTATAAAGAGTAAATAGAAAAACAGTTTAAAACAAACATAGATAAAGCTAAACCACCTAAATGAACCAATGTATCTAAGGTCTAAGCTATGCTCCTCCTCAAAATTTTCTCCCCCTTTTTGACCAGAATGGCCAAAGAGGCTAGAATTGGTCGGACTCTGAATCTAACCCCTGTGCCATGGATAAATCCTGGATCTGTGAAGATACTGCAGTGATTTGACCCTGGTTATAGGCAAATTGGTTCGCAGTGTGCTACACATGGGAGTTAAGTATGGTAAACATCTGGTCCACTCTAGCTAGGAAGCGATCAAGTCTGCCTGATCCTCGTGCTGGTGCTAAGGATGATGGCTGACCTAAAGACTCTAGAGCAGTGGTGAATCTATCAATCTCCTCTTCTGTATATCCTCCCTCCTCCTCAACACGAGCCCGTGGTATCATATGCACACCTATTTTGGAGCCTTTGATGTGAGTTGTGCTCCTAGTCATTGTGTGCGCACCAATAGGTTAGTCTTTATGAACCATAGTGAGACCACTCAAAAGTTTCAGCTTTGCATTTACAATGCGGCCCATAATGAGAGAGGGGAATGGCATGACTATTCTAGAGTTCCACTTTTCAATGCTCTTAGTTAAAAGATGGAAAATGTGTCCATAAATATCAATCTCCTTGTGAGTGAAGAGATCATACAAGAAGATTGTCCTTGGACCGGACAGTGTCGTTAGGTTGGTGACCGGGTACAAATTGTGGATCATCACATAAGCAAGAGCTTTCATCTCTAGACTGAATGGAACTGTGTTCATGGACTTCTTGGTTGGTGTATGTTTGGTAGGAGACAGCTGCACATGTACATAGACAACAGAGAAAGGAAACATGTGCAACCAACACAAAATAAACCACAAAACTTGATTAGATTCAAGTTAGTCCAAAACCAAAGTAATAATACTTAAAATAGAGTATAACAAACTCAAAACAACATGCTAAAAGTCCTAAACAATGTAACAGATGCATAATGCATGAAGTAAGCAACTGTGCATGCGTATGCATGTGCTGTGCATGTGAGTGCAGCATAAGGTGCATGGGTGTGCCTAGAGGATGCCTAGTGTGTGCCTAGGTGATGCATGGCATGGCATTGTGAGGCATAAAATGGGCACAGTGTGTAAAACACACATCCATTGGTCAAAACATGTTAAACATGTTCAATCAAGAGTAACCTAAGCAATGGAACTCATTTGAGTCCACTATAACATAAAGATGTCATATGGGTATTCTGTCAAACACCTAACATGCAACACTGCATTACACCGATGAACAATGCATGAACAGTATGAAATCTGCCTCAATACATGATTAGAATGCCACATGGGGCCAACTTAGATACAAACACAGTAAATGGAACTCAGCCCAATCAAAATTTTGAAAAAAATTTCCTTTTTCGAAAATTCTCAATTTTCAAAACCCTAAGCTAAAATCTGCAAAATCTAAGTAGAAAAGATGAAAAGAGTGTTAAAAACACATACCTTGAAGTGATTGAGTAGAGATTATCTTGAAAAAAATGGGTTTTTGAAAGAAAATGAGATTTGGGTTGAAGGGGGTTTGAGAGAGGCAGTGCGAGGGAAGTGAAGTGATTTTGAAAAAATGTCACATCTGCTACATAAAAGCTGGAAACATGCGTTTTTCATGGGTTAGGCAGTTGCGATATTAGTCGTAAAAGACATTAAAGCTTTCGCGAGAAGCTTTTAGTTGCCTAATAGTCGCGATAGCCTCTGTATGAAATTGAAAAATTTCCAGTTTTCGCCTAAAAAAATTTTACGAGAAGAGTTTAGTCGCGAAATACTCACAAGGCAGTAGCGAAACTCTTTGTATGAAAATGTGACTTTTTAATTTCTCTTAAGCACATTTTGCGGGAAGCTCTAAGTCGCGAGATTCTCGTAAAACAGCTTCTGAATCAGTTTTTGAAGAAAAACACAAAAATGCATTTTGTACAAAAACTAAAAACATGAAAGTATAAAATCACTTTCAAAAACATATAAAACACTTAAAAATCTTTTTGGGTTTGATCGACAAGTAATTGAGCATACACATCACATTTGAACATATACAATCACACAAATGAGACAAGCATTGTTTGAACAAAGTCTTGTGTGTTATGGGTGAGTATCAAATGTGGAATAATCCTTAGACCAGAGTGAAGCTTAAATGATCAATTGAATTAATTCATACACAACTGGTACTCAATCAAATGGACTATCTCAATTATAGAAATGAGCATATATGACCTCCTACAAGAGAATGATTACAAAACAAAAAAACTTTTCATTTGGCTTCTGCATAAATCATAACATTTGATCATTTTTGGATAATATATCTCTTTTTGAGATCGGTGCTTGAAATTTTTAATATTTCAACATTGAGATTTAGCCTTTGGCTCTTTGAGCACTATACATTTCAATACAAAAGTCACTTTCCCTTTTTCCTAGTCAAATACTAGTATGTGCAACAGACTTTTGCAGCTCATAATCTCTTTTTTCATTTTGAGATTTACATTTGGTAAGTTCTATTGCAAAAACATAAAAGTAAAGTGGGAAGATATATAGGCACAAGTCTATGCAAATATTAAAACCATCAAGACTATTGACCAATCATTCATGACAAGTTTGAAGATCTATTTACAACAATCACACAAAGTTTGAGATTTCTCCCACACAGATATATGTCCATACATAATAAGTTAAGCTCGTAAATGCACTACGCCATTAGTACGAAAGTACTAGGCCAAACTCACATGTAATATACACAACACAGGTGATTAAACTTTTTGAAGATTTTCAATTTTTATGGGTTTTTAAATTTTTGAACACACTCAAAAATAGAACAAGTAAAGTAAGATCAACAAAGACAGGTACAAATCGAAAATTGTAAAAGAAAGATGATCTAATTAAACATGTGAGACCTATACACCAGGTATGGAACAATGAGCAAAATAAGGTCCACACAAGAGATAGAGTTCAAGGAATGATACCGACACCAATGGTCTTATGCAAAGACTCAAACCTCGGACCATCAAGAGGTTTAGTAAATATGTCTGCCTTCTGGTTGTCAGTGTTGATAAACTCCAAATACATAGTCTTTTCCTTCACCAAATCTCGAATGAAGTGGTTCCAGATCTCGATGTGCTTTGATTTTGAGTTTTGAACTAGATTTTTTGACAAATTTATGGCACTTGTATTATCATAGAATACACACATAGTGTCTTGAGTAATTGCATAATCATGTAGAAGCTTTTTCATCCATAATAATTGTGCATAGCAACTCATTGTTGCAATGTACTCAGCTTCAACCGTTGATAGAGAAACTGAATTTTTCTTTTTGCTCATCCATGACACCAAGTTATTTCCAAGATAGAAACATCCACCGGAAGTACTTTTCCTATCATCAATGCACCTGACCCAATCAGCATCAGAATATCCAGCTAAGCACTCATTCGAGTCTCTTGAATACTAACTTCCATAGTCAAATGTGCCATTGATGTAGTGGATAATTCGTTTGACTACTATCAAGTGTGACTCTTTGGGTGTTGCCTGAAATCAAGCACATACTCCTACACTAAAGCAATGTCTGGTCTACTTGTAGTGAGATAGAAAAGACTACCGATTATGCTTCGATAAAGTGTTGGATCCACTTCCACACCAACTACATCACGACTTAGTTTTGCTGAGGAACTCATGGGAGTGGAAGTATATTTCTTAAAGTCTAGACTGAATCTCTTTACAAGATTTTTGGCATATTTCTCTTGAGAGATAAATATCCCATCTTTCTGTTGTTTCACTTGAAACCCTAAGAAGTAGTTTGGTTCCCCCACCATGCTCATCTCAAACTCCCTTTTCATTTCTTCTGAAAATTCATGAGCTAGGTGGTCGATTGTGGATCTAATGACAATGTCATCCACATATACTTAAGCAACAAGGAGAGATCCCTAATCTCTTTTGACAAACAAAGTTCGATCGGCTTGACCTCTCTTGAAACCATGATCCAAGAGGTATGTGGTGAGGTGATCATACCAAGCTCTTGGTGCTTGTTTCAGCCCATATAATGCCTTCTTCAGCCTTAACACATGGTCCAGAAAGTAAGGGTCTTTGAACCCCTTTGGTTGCTCAACAAAAACTTCTTCATTTAAAAACCCGTTCGAGAAAGTGCTCTTCACATCCATTTGATATAACTTGAAGTCCATAATGCATGCTATGGAGAGAAGAATTCGGATTGACTCTAGTCTTGCAACTGGAGCAAATGACTCATCAAAGTCTATGCCTTCGACTTGAGTATTTTCTTGAGCCACCAATTTAGGGTTGTTTTAGACAACTTCACCATCTGCATCGATCTTGTTCTTGAAGATCTACTTGGTGTCAATTACATGTGTATCCTTGGGCCTTGGTACCAACTCCCATACATTATTTCTAACAAATTAATGCAACTCTTGGTGCATGGACTCTACCCAATTCTCATTTTTCAAAGTTTCCTCCACTTTCTTGGGTTCAAATTAAGTAAGATAACAGTTGTACAACACATGATCCACACTATAGGCTGATCCTTTTCTCAAACGAAGTCCTTCATCTACATTACCAATGATATTGCTTGAGGGATGATTAAGAGTTACCCTTGACGATAGTCTTTTGGAAGATAAAGGTTCCTCATCACGAGAGATTGAAGGTTGAACTTTCGGAGGGGTAAGTGGGCTTGAAGATCCTTGTGTTGATCTAGTTTCCCTTCTTGACATAGGAGGTGTAGACTTATTTTTTGGTGACTCTTTCTCAGCATCATCACCTTGAGACATGTTGTCATCACCTTCACTCTTCTTAAGGTTTAGTCCTTCACCATCATTGTCAACATCCTTTTCAGATATGGTGTCATCGATGACCATATTTATCGATTCCATTACCGTCTTCGTGTGCTTATTGTGCACTCTATATGCTCGGCTATTTGTGGAGTAGCCTAGGAATATCCCTTCATCACTCTTAGCATCAAATTTTTCAGGATTCTCCCTATCATTGAGAATGTAACACTTGCTTCCAAATATTCGAAAATATTTCACCTTCGGCTTCTTTTATCTCCAAATTTCATACAATGTCTTCTTTGTTCCTGCTCGGAAGTAAATCCTATTCCCAATATGGCTTGAAGTATTCACTACTTCAGCCCAAAACTTCCACGGAATATTTTTGTTAAGTAACATTACTCTTGCCATCTCTTGAATCACCTAGTTCTTTCTTTCAACCACCCCATTCTATTATGGGGTCTTTGGAGTTGAAAATTCCTTCTTGATACCATGTTCATTGCAAAATGCTTCAAACTTTGCTTTTTCAAACTCCTTCCCATGATCACTTCTAATTTTGACTATGTGAACTCCTTTTTCATTCTGTAGCCTCTTGCATAACCTTTCCATCTTCTCACATGCTTCTGACTTCTCTCTAAGAAATTCCACCCAAAAGTATCTCGAGAAATCGTCAACTACCACCATAATATAGCGCTTTCCACCCATGCTTTTTGTTCTCGTTGGACTTATTAGATCCACATGTAGTAAATCCAAAGGGCGGGACGTAGCAACTACATTTACTTTAGGGTGGCTTGATTTTTTTTGTTTTCCTAATTGACATGGACCATAAACATTCTTCTGAATTTTTCAAAACTTTGGCAAACCTAACACTGCTTTAAGCTTTGAGACTTTTACCACTTGCTTGTAATTTGCATGTCAAAGGCGTTGATGCCATAACTCCAAAAGATTCACTCGAGCACTTTGACATGCTATGCCAAGTTTGGGAATAACCCCATAACAATTGTCGATTGTCCTTAATCCCTTCAAAGCTTGAACACCTTCTTCATTTAGGATTAGACACCCTTTCTTTGAAAACTGGACTAAGAAGTGTTCATCGCATATTTGAGTCATACTCAGCAAGGTCACTTTCAATCCTTTAATGTACAGCACAGCAATCCCAGAATATCAATAGTTCCCTTTCCAAGAACTTGAGAGTGACTACCATCTCCAAATGTCACAAAACCATCTTCCTTCTCTTTAAGGGTTTTGAACAATGATTTATCTCCAGTCATATGCCTTGAACAACCACTGTCAAGATACCACAAACATTAATTAAACACTTTCAAAGTGGTATGAACAAAAAGGCAAGCATGAGATAGGCATTCTTGACCATCAAAGCAAGATTCATCCTTCTTTACTTCATTCATAGATGAGTGAAGCTTTCTTTTCAGATCATCAAGTTTATCACACAAATGTCTATTCATTCTTCTATATTTACCAATTAAGATACCACAAACATTAATTAAACACTTTCAAAGTGGTATGAACAAAAAGGCAAGCATGAGATAGGCATTCTTGACCATCAAAGCAAGATTCATCCTTCTTTACTTCATTCATAGATGAGTGAAGCTTTCTTTTCAGATCATCAAGTTTATCACACAAATGTCTATTCATTCTTCTATATTTACCAATTAAGGAATTCGACTCACACAAGCTATTATGAATATCATGATTTCTATGAACTAATGATTTCAGCATGTGTATAAAGATTCTAGCATGTTTCTTTGATTTGAATAACTCTAAAAGCTCATTACAGAGACAACCTCCAAATATGCTAATAGAGTCATTATCACAAACACCTTTACTATGCTTCATGTTGGCCTTCGCCATATCACTTTCCATGACAAACCAAGGGGTCTAGGATCACACTCAGGTATTAAAACCATAGCGAGTGTACCCGCTCTGATACCAATTGAATGCTCGAAAATGTGTTGAAAACACAAGAACTTCTTAGACCCCCAAAATAAAGTTACGGCTCGATAGATTTTACTCTAACTTTATACTAAGTGCGGAATAGAGTAAATGCGAGTGGAAAAACAAACAAGCTATCTAACCCATAATCATTATAACACAACAGTAAAATGAAGGGTAAAAGAGTAGAGAAGAAGAATGCAAACACAAGATAACATGCCAATGTGTTATCAAAGAGGAAACCAAAAAACTTAGCGAAAATCTTCTCCGCCGCCCTCCAAGCGGTAATCGATCCACTAGAAAATCAGTTGGGATATATGGGTTAGCAAGAGACCCACCAAACCTAATCTACTCGATATACCTGAACCCTCCAAGCTCCTACTCCAATAAGGCTTCTTAGAACCGTGTCTTGTCTAGCTCTCTAGATCCTACAATACACCCAATTGCATCTGCCAAAGCCTGGCTTCTTCCAATGCTTCTCAGCAACACCAAAATCTCACTTGACACTATGAAATGGTGTGGTAATTGTTTGGGCAATCAGCCTATCAATGGTATGGAAATGGAGAGGTAGGAGTTGAAGAAAATCCACAAGCAATTGTGTAGAGAAATGTAGGTATAATAATCTCTAATTCTCAATGTTTGTGGCTAGGATTTTCTCTCAAAAGTACTCCACAACATTTGTAGGTAATATGGGTATAAATAGTGTAGGTACAGAAAGTGTTTATCAGAAATGACAGTTTGGCAAAACAGAATATTTCGTAGGTGCCTCACAGGAAGGCCTTACCCACGAGCTACTCGCGAAACACAACTGTATCCATCCTGTCTTGACTCTTCGCATTCTAACATGTGCAGGTCATATGCATCACTTCGCGGGATACTTAGTCGTGATCTACCCACGAAAATAGCTTTAGCCTTCATGCCTTGAATCTTCACACACTCTCTTTCTCTCACAACCCTTACAATGAAATCCCACAATAAATACAGGGTATAAAAGATTGAATAAAATTATAATCAAATTTGGTACGGAATTAAAGCCGACAAAGTACATAGTTGTAAATTACAACTTTACAATAGATAAAATAGATTTTTGAATTGTTAAAAGTTAAATTTTTTAGCACCACCGATTTGAATGCTCAAATGTTTAAGGCAAGAACGTTCTTGTTTTCAAGTGGACTTTCGTTGAAATTTTATGCAAACATTAATTTCTAGAGAATTTTCTTTTCTGTATTTAGACTTTATTGTGGGACTTTGTTTTATCAAGATTTATTTAAAACTTTTGTTGATACCTAATCTTTATAATTTTAGATTACTTGTCTATTTTGTTATATATTTTTTAGATGTTGGGTCCAATTCGTTATCAGATTAAATTATTTTTATACTTTTTATGTGGATGGCTTAAATACTAATTTATACTTTGTTACTTGGGGTTTCTGAATATTGATTTATTATGTCATTTATAGATTGATGGTCATTTTGATGCACCGAGATGGAAACTTTTTAGGATTTTACACTATATGTGTATGAAGATAGACCCGGTCAACTTTTTTAGCCTATAATCAAATGAATCCTATCTAGCGAGATGGAGCATTATTTCTATTTGGTCCGTCATTGACACAATATTAATTGTGTGCATCAATCACATGTAACATTTCAATAATTATAAAAAATTTTGTATCGCATGATTTATTTATTTATCTATATCCATTTGTAGTAGTCAAGAAAATTGTACAAAACTTTTTCTTTCCCCGCACAAAAAGGATAGAAGACAACCAATATGTGAAACACCTTATCTAAACATGATCATAATTGACACCTAAGAGGCTATAACTAAATAAATAAAAAATAAAAAATAATAATAATAATAATAATAATATATGTGTGTGTGTGCTCGCACATTTTACAATATCAAAAAGTTATTTTATCTATTTTACATTACTATGTTTGCAATATATATACCCATACATTTCATACTCTATTCTCTTACTTCTTACTACTCTATTTAAATAGTCTTTTTTATTCTATTCTATTTTATATTTTTATTTTAACAATACATTCTAATCTCATTTTGTTGGACTAAAATAATTAGATGTAGAATAAAATAATGGTATTTAATATATAAATGATAATACAATAGACCTTCTTTTTTTTTTTTTTCTTTGAAGCGTTAGATGCTACAGTAACATATAAAATAGGTAAAAACACAAAATAAAGCACGGGATGGAAATGCTGGATATAATCATAAAATAAAGCACCGGATGTGAATGATCTCGAGCGGTAGACGGTATAAAGGCCACAAAGAATTGTAAAAAGAACTTTTCCTTTTTCATTATGAATACAAAGAAGTTAATAGTTAATACAGATGACAATCTTCTCTCTCGCATTCTTCTTCTTCTTTCATTTTTTATTATTATTTTTTGGGCACCCATACCATACATATGGCAAGCTAGGCATGACCTTGATTAGGCCTTCATTACCTTGTTTATGAAAGAATCGAATTGAAAATAATAAAAACCACAAATGCCGGAGCAATTATCTAAACCCAGAAAAATTATTCTGATTCGCTAAACCATATTGTTTTCAAATACTAGTATGTGTATGTGGGAGGATTATTTATTTTGCTGTTCCCTACTTTTATAAGTTTGAATTTCTTGTAGACGAGGAATATATCATGGAAGCTACATGATTTGTACTTGTCAGTATCTTTATATAAATGATAAAGCTCTTATAAGTCGGCTTTTCTAATATTATTATGACAATTTCTAAATTAAAAAAAAATTATACGACTTTTTTTTTTTTGGTTTAAAAAAATTATACGACTTTAAGTACTAGAATATCTTTTTTTTTTTTTTTTTTTTGAGAAGGAAGTACTAGAATAACCTAAATACTTGGATTGGATCTTTAACAAAATGGTCGACATATGGTACTAATTCATTTGATTGCAATCTATAGAATCCATTTGACCATTTTCATAATCTTCCATTCCCAGAGCTCCAGAATATTGAGATTCTTACCACGTTGCAAGAATTAATGCTTTTCTACAGTACATTTTAAGCTGACAACTCAAGTACCTAACAACTAATGACTTTATAATACTAAATTTGATTAAAATAATCAATACTTTATAATGCTAAAACCTGCATATTCTACTTATTTATTTGATGAAGCCGAAAAAATCATCAGTGAGTCACATGATACTCGCACACTATGAATGTAACCTGCACAACACAAGAAAGGAGAAAGACCGTAACAGAGAGCACCGGTGTGGTGCTGGCTAAATACCCTCCAAAGGTCAAGTTAGAATCTTTTACAACTCCAGAGTGCTAGAGAGGGTCAATTATGCGTACCTCGACTTGTGAGGGTATTGGTGCTTTTATAATAGTCGAAAGTTGACCTCTTTTACTTGGAGTCGAAGTCTTTTCCTTGTAGAAATCCTCTTGAGGAGTCCAAAACGTGATGGACAAGTCTTTTCCTTATAGAGAAGATCCTCATTAACGCGCGTAGCTAATAGAATCCTCTTTCCGCTAGAATTCTATTTTCCTTAAGATACTACGGTGTGTGTCGCAAGTATTCTCATCTAGGGATTCTATCTGACACATGGCAAGCAGACCCGTCTAGGTTGTATCTGTTGACGATGGATCCGTCCCCAAAAAGGTCTTGCACACAACGGGCCAGTCTGTCGTCGGCCCATGGATGAGGAACCGTCCAGCCCACTTTGCAAGGACCCGTCAATCTTATATTTCGCCTCTTCATTATCCTTTTTTTTTAAGTGAATAATTAACTTATCTTTTTTTTTTTTTTTTGGTTGCTAATTCATCTAGTCACACATCAATCATCATACACATCTAATTCAACGTTTCCATCATGTATTTCCCCCAAACTCTGTAGAGAACTCACAACCTTGAAAGGAACCAGAATCTCTTACCGACCATTGCCAAACGAGGGCATTATCATTCATGTAAGATGCAAAGTAGAGCATATACGTGCTGAAAATCCAAGGTGGCTATGCTCTAGTGTTGTACAAGTAGGACCAGGCCTATATTTGAAATATAGCAAAGCATAGAAACTTTACGAGTACTTAATGAGTATATGCCTTTCACTGATTCATCAACCTTAGAGAAAGGGGATAATGAAGGGATGTATTTTCAATCTTTATCCAAGGAGGCAAGGATGAAAGGAGAGAATTGTTTCATTAATATCGGATATTCTCTTTTGATATCGATTTCAAGGAGAGAATTGTTGCATTTTGTAAATTAATGCATGGTCAAGAATCGTATTCTCAGAATAATCTGACGTTTGCTTCAGTTTTGAAATAGCTAGTTCACTTTTTTATTATATATGTGTGGGGGAATTAATATTATCTTGGAGAATGGAGGGGTGTGTATTTTTCTAAGAGTGGCATCTTATTCTGGATTTGATGCCAATGCCAGAATTTTATGCGGCATTGATGAGCTCAAGAGCTCATGTGAGCACTACGACATCTCAAGAATGAATTACTTCATTCTTAACTGATCAACTGAATCTTTGAAAGATAATATGCTTAAGAAAAATTCATCAAAGCGCTCAATGCTGGTGTTAAAAAAAAAATAAATAAATAAAAAATGAAGAGTATAAAAAACAGCCTTTGATAAGTATTCAGTAAGTGCGTTAAGTTTGCCACTCGTATTCAGATTGGCCTTGGAACAATATAAGGGCATTTACAGTTTTTTTTTTTTTTTTTAACTTGCATGGCAAAAACCCCACCGGGTGATTTTCAAGTTACTACTCTCAATAATACTACCCTGGACTATCCCAAAGTACCAACCAATAGTTGAACCTTTATTCCAATCTCCAATGAACTTGATCTTGTAGAGACTTCTTTCTTTTTGCAAGGTCCCATACTTGACTAACTTTTCTACAAGTGATGTTTTTGTTAGATGCAAAGTTTTCACTTCAATACACTTGAAAATCTGGAAGCACTTGGTTACAAAATCCTAAGGCGCATAAGAACGTAGTAGTTTCTCCAGAAGTATATGACTTCTCTAGATGAGTCTCTATGTCTTTTATGACTTTAAAAAAACGTTTTATATCCTCTAAGAGTTTAGTGAACAAAACCCTAGTAATCTAAGTCATAATGGGCCCAATTCTGATATGAGAATTTGGATCTACGTAGCTCAATAGATTGAGAGCTATTGAGCTAGTGTCAAGGTCCATCATTTAATCTTGATAGATGCTAGTGTCGAGGTTGTGTCAGACTAGTGTCAAGGCTCACTATTTTAGCTTTTCTTCACTTGTTTATTGGTTCAATCTTCATGTGTTCAATGATATCACTTGTTTTGATTTCTGAACATGCTTCACAATATTCTAAATACATCTTATGAAAGTTCAATATGTGTCTAAAACACCCTTGAACGTTTAGACCCCAAATTATAAAATATCAAATCAAGCTTATAATCAAACAATTAATGTGCAGAACATGAACATAAGCCAATCACAGAATTGATAACTAATTTATGCCAAATATAAACACATCCACAGTAGTAAATATAAGGCAAAGATAAAGGGAAGGAAGATGCAAACACACGGACAACACACAATGTGTTATCGAAGAGGAAACCAAAGTCCTCGGCGTAAAACCTCTCCGCCGCCCTCCAAGCGATCAAATAATCCACTAAAGAATGTAGTTGGGATACATGAACAGTAGAAGACCCTTCAAGCCTAATCTACCCAAGTACCTAAGCCCTCCAAGCTTCTTGCTCCAACGAGGTTACGCCGAACCTATTTCTTCTTTAGCTTCCCGAATTCCGCTACTAGACCATAGCATCAACCAATGTATATTGATTCCTTCCAAACTACTTCCCTTAGCACCAAATGAACCTTCTCACAGATGTGGGTGTGATGAGAAAAGGATTTGGTCAATAACCTCTTAAGGGTATGACAATAGAGAGGAAGAGAGTAGAGGAATTTGTAGAGACTTTAAGATAAAGATTGGGGATAAGGCAATCTTGTTTTTCTCTAGGGTTTCTCTCACAAAATTCTCTCTAGAAGCTCTCACAATTTAGTGGGTATAAGGGTCTATATATAGTGGTGTGTGCTTGGAATAAGAAGAGTTAGTTTTTGCCAAATAGGGCTGATTGGCAGCTTGACCTCGCCGCTTGTCCAAGTCGCGAGTTCAAGTCGTGACAAAATAGCCTGGCCAGCCTGGGACTTTTGTCCTATAGTGCGACAGCTGGCGCGACCCTTTAGCTTCCTTGTGTGCTTCTCACGTGCCTGCATTTGGCAGCTTGCTAGTCGCGAGTTAGCCGCAAGTCCTAGCCGCGAAACTCTGCTTCTTGCACATACTTGAACTTTTCTTCACACTCTCTTCACACACTACCCTTATATGAATTCCACCTAAATACAGGGTTACTAAGTGCTTAAATTACAAGTAAATTGGGACGGAATATAGCCAACAAGATGGTTGATAAATTTCAACCTTACAATCTCCCCCTTTGGCTATTTCGTGACAAAACCCTAAAACAAACTCTAGACTTAACGCATGAGTTAGGAACAGTTGGAAAAGTCACTCACACCTAATTCTAGAATCTGTGAAGCTTTTGAACCATAAAATTAGTAACTCCTGAAACACAACAACACAATAAGTTCATTGTATGCAGAAAACTTGTAAAGCAAATGGAACAAGCACAATGCGATCAAGCACAATGGAGTAAAGCAAAAAACCATGGCAAGACCAAAACATGCAATCACTATAACCAAGTGATCACAATGCTCATTCACACTTGGAATGAACATCCGGACATTCAAGATGACAAACACAAGGCAAATCACTTGAATGACCAACACTCAACTAATGCACAGTACATGAAGTATGTGCATCTAGGAAAAATCCTACATGGGCACAAGAGTGACAATACTTAAAAAGGAATGCATAGCATTAGGTTAGAAGTACTAATTTAACAAAGCACAAAGACTGCATAAAGCATAGTACAAACCACAAAGGCTTATAAGTGTGCATAAAAACAAAAGATCATATTATATAAACTGAATAATTACCACCAAAGATCCACTAACCAAAATTTAAGAGTTTAAGCCAATCAAAAACTGAAACCACAGTGTAATAAGCCAATAAAACCAGCATTTAACCAAAGCATTGTATCAAAGCTATAGACATAACAACACTAGAAAATTTAAAGCTCCCCCTCAACTAAAGGCTTCCCCTCAAATAAGCACTCCCCCTCAAGTGCTGGCCAAAAAAATCTCCCCCTTTTTGAACGAAATGGCCAAATGGTCACTGCTCATGGGTGGTGTGAATGCTGTCAAACTTGGCTAAAAGTACATCCAGCTGATCCTACATTGTTGTCATCCTTTCAGTCTACTGGTTTTGAACCTCTTTGAGTTCATTAAGCCTTTCCAGGATGATCTGAAATGCATCAGGAGGTGCAGCAGATGAAGTAGAAGCCCTACTCCTCTTGACTCTTCTTCTTGGTGTGGAAGATGGTCCTGCAGCCTCTGCTTCAGTCTCTATTGGATCACCTTCTTCTTGGACACCCTCCTCTTCTTCACCTGAAAGACGACTTTGTATCCTTGTGAGAGTGAATTTGTTTATGGCTGATAAAGTAGGCATGGGACTGATATTTTGTGGGATTGCAACACCCTTTGCTCTAAAAATCCTCATAAGAAGACTTGGAAATACCAGCTTGGGCCTCGAGGTGGTTCTAGTCTCATCCATTATAGTATTAAAAATGTGAGAACTAATGTCAATGAAGGTTTTCTCCTTAAATTTCATAAGAAAGATAGCTCTGGTATTTGTCAATGTAGTCATCTTCCTTATAGGATACAGGTTGTACATCATTATGGTGGTTAAACACCTCATGTCTTTAGGAAAATTAGAAGTGTTGAGACATCTCTTTTCTATAACCCCACCAATTCTTTTCTGGACAGTTTTTAGAGAAAGCATTCTGCTCTTGTAGTTAGTGAATTCATAATCTTCCAATCCCTCAAGCCTTAGAACCTTTCAATATCATGAGCACCTAAAGTAAATTCCTTTCTTCTCACCCAACAACTCAACTCTTCCTCCCTTATCACAGCATTTACATAGAATTCTCTGATTAGAGGTTCACAAACAGGGGGAAGGTCACTCAGCAATGTTTTCCAACCTCTACCCTTAAAATAGCCTGGAACGAATGTGTCCTTCAATTCTCTGAAATCAACAAATCTCTCCTGAATGATGGTTCCTCTTGAGAAATAATCCCTATATCTCTTAAAGTGTTGGATTGACCTAAATAGGTTAGGGTCCATTTTCAGTCTTTTGTTAGTTTTCTTGGCAACAGTCTTCTTCTTTGTTGGAGATGTAATCATCTGTAGACAAGCAGAAAAGGCCACAACAAGACAAGCACAGAATGGGGAAATGCACACACATTAGTAACAAGTTAGTTACACAATGAGAAACAGAGTGACCAGACAACACATAGAATAAGCACAATTGATAACCAAACATTGGATAGAATAAGTTAACCAAGTTTAAACAGCATGTATGCAGACAAATTCAGATAGATTTGAACAAATGACAATGAGTCATGACCCATTGGGTATGAACAGTGCAGAAAGGAAAACACATGCAGCAACACCTACAAGATATGGTGATTTAAAAATCAAAATAATGCTAACCGTAAACACCAAAAGCACAACCATACAAACAAACTTAGAACCATAATAAAAATTACAGAAAACCCCACATCCATATGCCCAAAAACAAACTGACAAATATCAATGCTCAGGCTAAAGATAAGCAAGCTGATGTAAACTGAAAGCCCTAAACACACCATTGCAATAAGAGCAAATAACATCACACACACACATTTTCAACAATATAGGCAAACCCATGTACGAGCCCCTCAAAAACACAAACCAACAACTCAACACCCAAATTCAAGAGAACAACAATGAAATCATGATGAATGAAGTGAAGACAAGAAAACCCATACCTTTTTCTTGGTGTTTAATGAAGACATGATGTAGAATTTTAAAGCTTTTGCAAAAAGACATAGAGTGTTGAGAGAGAGATTTTGGGAAGACAATGAACAGTCACTGATATTCAAAGGAAAAGTTGAAAAAAAAAAATTAAAACTGTCAATAAAACGCAAAACACGCGTTTTTCGCGACTTGATTAATTCGCTAGTCAGTCGCCAGGGTAAGCCGCAAAAAAACTGTGAGGCTGAGATTTTCAAAAATCTTCTAAGTGGTTTTCACGACTGGAAGGTCTACCCGCGAGGGAGTCGCGAGCTGAGCCGCGAAAATCTCTGTGTACCCCTCGCGACTAGACCTTTCACCCGCGAACAAGTAGCCACATTGAGCCGTGAAAACCACAAAAACTCAAATTTTTGAAAAATTTCTAAGTCTTTTTCGTGACTGCAGCCTTAACTCGCCAGTGACCCACAAAATCTCTCGGAGTGAGCTTCGCGACTGGAGTATGCGACTAGATGACTGAGTCGCCAAAACAGGGCAACATTGTTTTTGAAATTTTTGTAAAAACAAAAATACTTTCCAAAAACAAACTAAAACACCCAAAAATCTTTTTGTGTTTGATCAACAAAGATTGAGTTTATGAAAACTTATTTAATCAAGTACAATCAAACAAATGAATATGACATTCATTAAACATAGACTTGTGTGTTGTGTGTGGATATCAAAAATGAGATAGTCCTTAGTCTGATGTGAAGTTTCAATGATTAATTCAATCAAGACGTACATAACTAGCACTAGATAATGTGACATATCTCAATTATAGAAACATGCATATATGACCTCCCACAAGCACTTGATAACAATTCTTTGAAACTTTTCATTTGGCTCCATATTCAACATATTATTTGCACTTTTTAAGCAAAGAAAATCTCATTTTGAGATAGATGCCTGAAATTTTTGATATTTCAATTGATGAGTTAGCCTTTGGCTTTTTGGGCATCATACATTTTATTTTGGTCGCTTTCCCTTTTTCCTGGTCGAATACTAGTATGTGTGACAGACTTTTGCAGCTCTGTATCTCTTTTCATTTGGAGATTTACATTTAGAGAGCTCTTTTAAGCATAAAAATAAAAAGTGGGAAGATATATAGGCATGAGTCTATGCATGTCTCAAGATCAACAAAACTATTCACTAATTATTCATGACAAGGTTGAAGATCTATTTACAACAGTCACATAGATTTCAGAATTTCTTCCACAATGATATGAGTGCATGAGAGACAAGCTAAGCTCGTTAAATGCACAAAGCCATTAGTACAAGGGTACAAGACAAAACATGCTTTGAGACAAAACTTAACAAAGTCGATCAAACTTTTTGGATTTTCTACTTTTTATGTGTTTTTTGGATTTTTGACACAAAAGCAGTAAAAGATTGATAAAAAACATAACAATAAAAAATGTAAAAACATTTAAACTAAAGACAAACACACACACACAAAATAACAACCTAAAAACTAGCAAGAAGCACACAACCAAGCATATTCACAAACATGGGAAGTATTGATGCATGGACATGTTGTAATGCTTATGCATGAGTACCCTTCGTCACCCACACGTCACTTGCATTTAGGTGATATCCTTAACGGATTGGGTACGAGAATTAGGATTGTCAAACCTTTGTGTGAAGCTTTCCAGGCAATTTGTGAAGGCACCAATCATCTTCATCATGTCCATCATTCCTGGATCACGATTTTGACTTCTTGGTTGCTCACCACCCCAAGACCTATTGTCGTTTCTTCTTCCTCATGACCGAGGAGCACTTGCATTGTTCACTGCTCTCAGCTTGTGACAATTGGATCTTGTATGTCCTTGTACTCCACAATAGTGACAGAGATAGTTCATTATAGGACTCTGCTGAGATCTTGGAAGTGAGATAGTTCATTATCTGGAGTCTGATTGACTGTGGGACTTATTGAACACCCGTTGATCAACCACATTGTTCATCTTCTCAACTTTAATTTTCTCAGGGATAGACTTATTCACANTATCAAGCGAAAACCGAAGTCCTCGGCGTAAAACCTCTCCCCGCCCTCCAAGCGGTCAAATAATCACTAAAGAATGTAGTTGGGATACATGAATAGAGAAGACCCTCAAGCCTAATCTACCCAAGTACCTAAGCCCTCAAGTTCTTGCTCCAAGAGGTTACGCCGAACCTATTTCTTCTTTAACTTCCCGGATTCCGCTACTAGACCATAGATCAACCAATGTATATTGTTCCTTCCAAACTCTTCCCTTAGCACCAAATGAACCTTCTCACAGAGTGGTGTGGTGAGAAAAGGATTTGGTTAATAACCTCTTAAGGGTATGACAATGGAGAGAAAGAGTAGAGGAATTTGTAGAGACTTAAGGTAAAGATTGGGATAAGGAATCTTTTTTTCTTTAGGTTTCTCTCACAAAATTCTCTCTAGAAGCTCTCATAATTTAGTGGGTATAAATGTTTATATATAGTGGTGTGTGTTTGGAATACGAAGAGTCATTTTTGCCAAACAGGGCTGATTGGCGACTTGACCTCGCGCTTGTCCAAGTCACGAGTTCAAGTCGTGACGTAACGGCCTGGCCAGCCTGGGACTTTTGTCCTGTAGTGCGACAGCTAGCGCGACCCTTCAGCTTCCTGTGTGCTTCTCACGTGCCTGCATTTGGCGCTTGCCAGTTGCGAGTTAGCCGCAGTCCTAGCCGCGAAACTCTACTTCTTGCACATACTTGAGATTTTCTTCCACTCTTTTCATACACTACCCTTATATGAATCCACCTAAATACAAGGTTATTAAGTGCTTAAATTACAAGCAAATTGGCACGAATAAGCCAACAAGATAGCTGATAAATTTCAACCTTACATCTTATATCTACTTAATTATAAGTAAAGTGCATTTTGTCAAAAAATGTGACCCTAACACAATTGTTTTTCTTAACCTGCAAACAATTGCATATAGTTTCAATTGCAAAACTTATTTTGCATTTTGGTTCTACCATCGCCATGGTTTTGACATTTAGCACCTACTGATGACTTCTGACTAAGGGGATAAATTAACGTTTGTTATGGGTGCCTTTCAAGAAATGAAAGTAAGTTGAGCATGGCAAATGATTTTAACCTTTCAAAATAATAACTTGGCTTTTCATTTTCCTATTGGTTTTTCCCATTAGTCAACAAATCATCGTGTCAATTTATTTTCCATTGCACTTTAGTTTATTTGGAGATTTGTGTGTGTCTTCATGATTTGTATGTAGTTTGACCTAATTAAAAAACTTGGGTAATTGAATTAATTAGCAGGAGTCAATCTATTTTTAACCTAACAAGTGGTATTAGAGCAGGCACATTCTGATTAGGTTTTAATCTTTGATGTACGATCCATTAACCCCCTGTTGTCATGGAAACTGTTGATTGTTTTGATTTGCTTGAGATTGTGTTGAATGATAATGACGATATTCAAGATGCCTATTGTAAACTTTATAAATTTTGTATGATATCTCTTAAAAGTTCTACAAAATTTAAAGCTAAATTTGAGAATGTCAAACTTCAAAAAGATGAAGTGATTGCAAATTGGATGAAGCCAATGAATTTAATGAAACTTAAAAAAATAAATTTTCATCTCAAGTAGACAAAATTAAAGGTTTGGAAGAGTAACTAGTTGAATCTAAAATTGAAGTTGAAAAATTAAATAGTGTAAAACTTGATTTTGAGCCTAATTTTAAAGAGAAATTTTTTTTATAATTCTCCATTTAAAAGGAAAAACGAAAAGTTGAAGGCTAACATAGTTAGGATAGACAAAGGTAAAAAATTTGATGTAGATGTTGAAGTTTTTAAACCTATGTCTAAAACTCCTCCTAGGCTGAAAGAAAAATATGAATTTGTCCCCATTTGTCATTATTGTCATGTTTTTGGTCATATTAGGCCAATTTGTCCTAAGTTAAAGTCTCTATCAACCTTTAAGGTTAGACCTCCTTATAGGAAGCGTAGTAGTTCTAAAACTACTTATATTTGTCACCATTGTGGTGCATCTGGTCACACTCATCTTAACCATTTCAAGTTGTTTCCTTATAGATGAGTGTTTAATAAGTCTCATCCTTTGTCTAAAGGTTATGTACCTATTCTTGGTTAGTTATTAAAAGTTTTGAGCTGTTTAACTCAATTTCCAATTAATTCTAATTCCTCTATGTCCTTTAGTAGACATACTAGGACATGTGTCTTTTCACCTTCATTGCCAAAGACTTGTGCTATGTAGGTGATGAAGGATCCTAAGACCTATCTATCTTTCTGTTTGTCCTCTACTTTAATTCTTCCCATCTAAAGTAGGACTCTCATGCTTGATTTCTTACCTGTTTTTGGAATCATGCTTTCATGCATTGCATTGTTTATACTGGTCCTTGTGTACCTTGAATGGCCAATGAAACAAGGTTTCATAATTTTGTATCTCTTGTAACTTAGATGAGCATCTTTATGAACAACTAAGCATTGTGAGATTTGTGGCTCATTTTGTGATTTGTATGCATGGGTTAACCATTCTTACTCATATTTTTATCACTCATTTTGATGGGTAAGACTAAAAAAATCCTAAAATAAAGGCGTAAATAACCATGTCACCACTAAAACTCATCAATCATAAACATCTGTGTGCAATTCATAAAAGCCATGTTCGGTAAGGTGTAGCACTTGCACAACAAGAAAAGGTTGTTTGAATAAAAAATTCAAAGGGTATTTTCTTTTCTCTCTTTATATACCCATGCATGATGTGCTTCATTGTGCTTAAAATAAATATATGCAAAGTTGTGATCAAAAGAAAATGAAAAAGCAAAAAGAATCGATATGCTTTTAATATGATTGCAAGCATGTTTCTTAGAGATGTGGGAGTTATAGGATGTACCTCAAAGGTGATAATCCCCATCAAACAGTTAAGATTGTGGGTAAGTGTTTTTTATTCTCTTATATCATTATTTTTTCATGATGAGTCACTTATACTTGCAAAAGTTTCACACACAACACGCAATTATTTGATACTATTGATACAAATGTACAAGAACAACGTGATTTGGCCATTAGGAGGAATACGAGTGTTAGTAGAAGCTAACTAAATTGTCTTAACTTATTTTTGAGAATAAAATTGGTTAGGCATGTTTAGTATTTCGGGTCATAGATCACCTTTCATCTTGAGGTTTTGATTTTTTTTAGTGATTAACATGCTTTACAAGCTTTGATGTATTATTGGTATTGTTTTTATCATGTTTGCATCTTCTCCATATCTTTTCTCTCTTGATAATTCATGTTTTTCTACATCTTGATACCTTCTTGATATTGGTCTTAGCACCTCTCGGTACCTTTCGATACCTATCACTTCTATTGAACGTTTTCTGGGGTTTTTCTCAATACCTCTCAATACTACCCCAATATATCGAGCTAATTTTACAAAACTCCTGTTTGCTCAATACCTCCTTAGTACCTTCCTCGATACATTAAGATTTTATTCTTGATACCTCTCGATACCTTCTCAATCTATTAAGGTCACTGATTCTCTATATAGATGTGGTTCAACCCAGTTTCATTCTTACTCAAAGATCTTGATATATCTTCGATAGCTCTTGACCCCACCCTTTGTTTCTCACCAAAATTCCTATTCCAATCCCATTTTTTTCCTATACCAAGCTTCAATTCATTGGTAAGTGTTCTAAAACTATTCCTCTCTTCTTTTCTCATGCATTTCATGCACTTAGACCTACGTTTTTCATTTTTGTTTTCTTTTTTTTGGGTGGATTTTGGGGTTTTTGAAATTTTCTTCAAATTTTGAGTATGGGTTGTGTTAATTTGATATCACATTGCCATGCATTGCATTCTAAGTACATTTACTCTAGTTTTTCATGCATTTTCTAGGTTGTGTGCTTGATTATACTTGTGAGTGCTGCAGCTTGGATTGAGTTTTACCCATGTAAACTTGTAATTTACAACTATGTGTTTTGTTGGTTTTAATTCCGTGCAAAATTTGATTGTAATTTTTTCAATCTTTTGTACCATGTATTTATTGTGGGATTTAATTGTGAGGGTTGCGTGTTAGAGAGAGTGTGTGTGAAGACTCAAGCAATTTAAGACAGAAGATTTCTCAAGGGTATCTCACTTCTAATCATCCCGTGAAGTGATGCATGTGCATTGCACATGACTAGAATGCGAAGAGTTAGTACAGATGGAGACAGCTGTGTTTCGCGATTAGCTCGCGGGTAAGGCCTTCCCGTGAGACACTCGTAAAATATTTTGTTTTGCTAGGCTGTGCTATTTGATGCACACTTTCTGTACCCACACTATATATACCCACATTACCCACAAATGTTGAGGAGTGCTTCTGAGAGAAAATCCTAACCACAAACCTTGAAAGTTAGAGATTGTTATATCCACATTTTTCTACACAATTGCTTGTGGATTTTCCTCAAATCCTACCTCTCAATTTCCATACTATTGAGAGGTTGATAGCCCAAACACTTACCTCACCCTTTCAGAGTGTCAAGTGAGGTTTTGATGCTGCTGGGAAGTATTAGAAGAAGCCAAGGATGGTAGATGCAACATGGAGCTTGTTGTGGGATCTAGAGAGCCAGACAAGACACGGTTCCGAGAAGTCTTGTTGGAGCAGGAGTATGGAGCACTTAGGTACATATGGATAGATTAGGCTTGGAGGGTCTCTTGCTAACCCATGTATCCTAACTAATTGTCTAGTGGATCGATTATTACATGGAGGGCATCAGAGAGGTTTTTACTGAGTTTTTCGGTTTCCTCTTCGATAACACATCGGTGTGTTATCTTATGTTTGCATCTCTCTTCCTTACTCTTTTTCATTCCATTTTACTGCTGTGTAAGTTTATAGATTAGAGTAGCTTGTTTGTTTATCCACTCGCATTTACACTATTCCACACTTAGTATTACGATAGTGTAAAATCAATCGAGCCGTAACTTTAATTTGAGGGGTCTGAACAGCTCTTGTGTTTCCAACACATTTTTGAACTTTCAATTGGTATCAAAGTAGGTGCACTAGCTATGGTTTAATTACCTTAGTGCGATCCTTAGCCCCGTTTGAGATGGACCAGTCTCAATATTTAAATGTTCCACCATATGTTAATGGTAGCAATTATGCCTTTTGGAAAGTTCGGATGAGGGCATTCTTATGTTCAGTTAATGATACTATTTGGGATGCAGTAGAAGTAGGATGGACTAGGCCAGAGGCCACTAAATCCACTTGGGATAAGACAGCCCATGCGACAGCTACTGCTAATAGTAAAGCTTTAAATGCAATTTTTTGTGGTGTTTCTCCAAATGAGTTTCATAGGATTTCTCACATAACAGTTGCCAAGGAAGCTTAGGAGATATTGGAGACCACCTATGAAGGCACGAAGAAGGTGAAAGATACTAAGTTGCAGATGCTAACCACTCGATTTGAAGAGCTAAAAATGAGTGAAGAGGAGTCATTCAACTCATTCTATAGCAAGCTGAACGAGGTGGTTATTGGCAAGTTTGACTTCGATGAGAAAACAAAGGACTCAAAGATAGTAAGGAAATTCCTTCGATCATTACCAGAGAGCTTTCGAGCAAAAGTCACAGCTATAGAGGAAAGTAAAGGTTTGGATGAGATCAAAATCCAAGAGCACATTGGATCTCTCCAAACATATGAGCTAGGACTACCTTCTCATAAGTTGAGTAAATCTCTTACTCTTAAAACCATCACCGGGAGAATGGATGATTCCTCTAAAGGAGATGTTGTGGAGAAGGAGGTAGCATTTCTTGCAAAGAACTTTCAAAAATTTCTAAAGATGAAGAACAATGGGAAACCATTCAGTAGAGGGAAGTTTCATCATCCAAAAGTGATAAGAAGGAGTTTAAGAAGAAAGATGAGAAGGACTCTCAATCCCCTCAAGGCATTGTGTGTTATGAATGCAATGGTCATGGACATCTCAAGAAGGAGTATCCCAACTACCTAAGAGGGAAGGGCAAGGCGTGTGCGACAACACTTAGTTATTCAGATTCTTCCAATTCAGATTTAGAAGAGAGCTGTGATGGAGAAGGGAATTACTCCGCTTTTATGACTATTGCTCATGTTAAGTCCTCGGAGGACTTGAGTTTGCTAGTGGAAGAGCTCGATGAACATAGTGAAGTAGAGTCAATGGGAGTAGTAGAAGAATCCGATGCTGAAGAAGATGAAAGTGCAATGGAACTTCAAGAAAACTACAATTCCTTCCTTGAGAAGTTAGGAGAATATACAAGGGTGGCCAAGGTAGCCATTAAAGAGGGCAAATATGAAATAGAGACATTGAATAGAGAGCTAACTGTAGCCTATTCAAAGATAAAATTACTTGAGCTTGAGGTGGTTCAAGCCAATGCTAAAGTAGAGCAAGTCTCCTCCAAGAAGTTTGATGAAGTCCTTTCTCATCAAAAATCTTTCTCCAACAAAACCAGATTGGGATATATTGGAGAGAGTAGTTCGGCTTTCAATATATCCAAGGAAGTTAAGTTTGTGAAAGTCAAAGAACCAAAAGAAGTTGTCACTACTGCTGAGAAAGTAAAGGTGGAGAAGAATAGAAATGTGATTAACCAACGGGTGTTGAATAAGCCTCATAACCAATTAGTGGTTAGGTTTGCAGCCAAAGGAAAATCATGTCCAAAATCACAAAGAGGTCCGAAATGGTCATGAATGATTATTGTAAATAGATCTTCAAACTTGTCATGAATGATTGGTCAATATTCTTGATGGTCTTGATACTTGCATAGACTTGTGCCTATATATCTTCCCACATTTTTCTTTTATGTTTTTGCAATAGAGCTCACCAAATGTAAATCTCCAAATGAAAAGAGATATTGAGCAGCAAAAGCCTGTCGCACATACTAGTATTTGACTAGGAAAAAGGAAAAGTGACTTTTCTAATGAAATGTATAGTGCTTGAAAAGCCAAAGGCTAACTCTCAATGTTGAAATATCAAAAATTTCAAGCACCAATCTCAAAAAGTGATGTATTATCCAAAAATGATCAAATGTTATGATTTATGCAAAAGTCAAATGAAAAGCTTCTATGTCTTGTAATCAATCTCATGTGGGAGGTCATATATGCTCATTTCTATAATTGAGATAGTCCACTTGAGATTGTTCTAGTTGTGTATGACTTGACTGAATTGATCATTGAAGCTTCACTCTGGTCTAAGGACTATTCCACATTTGATACTCACACACAACACACAAGACTTTGTTCAAGTAATGCTTATCTCATTTATGTGATTGTACATGTTCAAATGTGCTGTGTATGCTTAATTTCTTGTCAATCAAACCCAAAAATATTTTTGAGTGTTTTATATGTTTTTGAAAGTGATTTTATACTTTCGTATCTTTAGTTTTTTATCACAATGCATTTTTGTATTTTTCTTCAAAAAAACTGGTTCAGAGGTTGTTTCGGGAGAAGCTCACAACTTAGAGCTTTTCATGAAATGTGCTTAAGGGAAATTAAAAAGTTACATATTTATACAGAGAGTCTCGCTACTGCTTCACGAGTATTTCGCAACTAAACACTTCTCGCGAAACGTTTTTAGGCAAAAACTGGAATTTTTTCAATTCATACATCGCAATTGTCTCGCAACTTATTTGCATCTAAAAGCTTCTCGCGAAAGTTTTTGAGTTTCAATGGCCATTCTCGCGATTGTCACGCTGCTGCCAAACCCGTGAAAAATGCGTGTTTTCAGTTTTTATGTAGCAAATGTGACATGTTTTCAAATACTCTTAACTTCTCTTGCACTGCCTCTCTCGAACCCCTTTCAACCCAAATCTTATTTTCACTCAAACCCCATCATTTTCAAGCAAAAATCTCTACAAAATCACTTCAAGGTATGTTTTCCAATACATTATTTTCATTTTTGTCTTAAATTTTGCAGATTTTAGCTTAGGGTTTTAAAAATTAGGGATTTTTGAGAATTTTGGAATTTCCCTTTACCACCAAATTTTCCATTGTTATTGAATTTCAAAAACTTCCAAAAATTCTTCACAAAATATACCACATCTTTATCGACAACATCCTCATCCGATGAGTCATGAGCTTCGACCCTTTCATCAGCCGTTTTGAGAGCAAGAGATTTGCTCTTCCTTTGTGTGGGCAATGACAATTCATAAGTCGAAAGTGAGCCAATCAGTTCTTGGACTTTGATATCATCAAGATCCTTACTCTCTTCAATCATTGTCACCTTGGCATGGAAGCTCTCTGGCAACGAACAAAGGATTTTCCTCACAACTTTAGAGTCCTCCATTTTCTCCCCCAAGTTAAACTTGCCAATGACTACTTCATTCAGCTTGCTATAGAAAGAGTCAAAAGACTCGTCCTCACTCATTTTCAGCTCCTCAAAATGAGTGGTTAGCATCTACAGCTTGGCATCCTTCACTTTCTTCATTCCTTCATATGTGGTCTCCAATATCTGCCATGCCTCCTTGGCAATAGAAATGTGAGATATCCTGTGGAATTCTATAGGAGACACACCACAAAAAATAGTGTTAAGTTCTTTGCTATTTGCATTAGATGCCGCGAGGGTTGCCTTATCCCACATAGATTTGGCAGCTACTGGCCTAGTCCATTCAATATCCACCGTATCCCAAACGGTTTCATCCATTGAACACAAAAATGGCATCATCCTAACTTTCCAAAAGGCATAGTTGCTGCTATCAAAATATGATAGCACATTTAAAGATTGACATCGTTCCATCTCAATAAGGGGTCAAGGATTGCACTAAGCTGTTTAAACCACAAAGAATGCACCCGCTCTGATACCAATTGGATGTTCAAATAGCGTATAAAACACTATGAACGTTTAGACCCCTAATTACAATATTATCAATTCAAGGTTAATGTCAAACAATATATAAGCGAAAAATGAACACAAGCTAATAGCAGAATTGATAAACAATCTAAATTAATTAAAATCACATCCACAACAGAAATTAAATGGCAAAGACTAGGGGAAGAGAGATGCAAACACAGGGACAACACAGCGATGTGTTATCAAAGATGAAACCGAAGCCCCCGACGTAAAACCTCTTCGCCACCCTCTAAGTGGTCAATAATCCACTAAAGAATGAAGTTGGGATACATGAACAGTAGAAGACCCTCCAAGCATAATCTACCCAGTGTACCTAAGCCCTCCAAGCCTCTTACTCCAATTAGGTTACGCCAAACCTTTGTCATCTTTAGCTTATCGGCTATAGCCCATAGCATCAACCAATAACCATTGGTCCCTTCCTAATTGCTTCCCAAAGCACCAAATAGCCTTTTCACAGATGTGGGTATAGTAAGAAAATGATTTGGGTAAGAAACTCTCAAGGATGTAACAATGGAGAGGGTGAGAGTAGAGGAATTTGAAAAGTCTCTTTGTAAAAATTGCGGATGAATCAATTTTGTTTTTCTTTGAGGTTCCTCTCTCAAAATTCTCTCTGGAAGCTCTCTTCATTTTGTGGGTATAAGGGGTATTTATACTAGGGTGAGAAAGGAATGCTAAGAGTCAGTCTTTTCCAAAATAAAGCTGGCTGGTGACTTGGCCTCGCAACTTGACTGAGTCGCAAGTTCAAGCCGCGAGCTAACTGAATGGCCAATCTAGATTTTTTGTCCTGTAGTGCAACAGTTGGCATGATGGTTCAACTTCTTTGCATGCGGAGGCATATGGGCATGTGGGACAATGTGCAATTTGTTGGAAAAACATAGTTTGTATCACATACAAAACATACGCAGCAAAAAATTAACGGATCTACTTCATTTGCAATTGATAACATGTACTATGTAAATTTCATAATTTAAGAACAAGAAAGCGTACCTTGGTACAATGAAATTCAAAACCAAAGAATAGAAGTACTTGGGAACACTTTTAATCTGATAGGCCAAGAATGTATTAACTCCTTGTGGCTAACCACTTATAGCAATTAGGTTGAGTATGTCTACTAGCCCGTAGTGATGATAGAGATGTTGCTTCTGTTAGGGTTTGTGCCCTAAAATCCAATTTATTGGCATGTCATGAATAATTAAGTTGTTTAATTGTATGAGACCATTTATGAACTAATGGGACATTATCTTAGTCCATGAGATGCATAGTATGTGATTTATGTGAAAAGTCACAGAAAGATATAAATCACAAGTTCTTTGTAAACTCAGAATTTTAGTTCGTAGTCGGTGATGAAATTGGGCGTTTCATTTGCGAAGACTATAACATATCAATTAAGATGATTTGTCTTGATCATGGAAGTGGACACTTCTAGTTGGTATGTTGATATGTTTTAAGAGTTAAGACATATTGAACTGGACCGCTGTGAGATTTATTATTCTCCTAATGACTGTCAAATGAATAATAAAGCTCGCGACTTCTATTTACATCAACTCTAAATCCTGAGAGAATAATGGACCTGATCATGAGATGTAGGTTGCTTTGATATATCAGGAGTGAGATCTATAATTTATGGTCAAAACCTCAGTATGTTGGGCAGCCGCATTTAGTGTTGATTGAACATGTATTCTCAAGATGGAATTCATAATCTCTTAACGGAGATATAAAATATTCCCTTGAGATAAGTTTAATGGGTTTGGTTATTCAGAGTGTTGGGCCCAACCACTTTAGTAAAGAGTTACTAAAGTATATATATTTGTGAAATTGGATTTCATAAATATATATTGAATAACATAAAGGATTAAACTGGGTACTCAAGGATTAAGATGTAGTAATCTACAAAGTGGTAGTCAACATTTCATGACTTTGTATTACTACGAATATTTTAATGAAAGGGTTGCATGTACAATAAAGTCTTGGGAAATAATTTATTGATAAGGCCTAGAGTGCAACTATATTTATATAGTGGTATTAAATATAGTTAATGGTAAATTTAGACTTGTCAAGAGTTGACAGAAAAGATCAAGGCCCATTGGAGCTAGTGTCTTATTGGTCCCTTTTGGTCCCACTCCAAGTCACAAACTTAAGCCCAATTGGAAAGGCCCAAAAGGCCAGCCCAATTAGATAATTGGTTAGATACAAAAAGGGAAAAACGTTCAGAATATTAAAGAGTGAGAAACATCATTGTGAAATGGTGTGTATGTGAGTTTTTGTCACTCTCTAATCACCCTTTTGTTACCAATTGAGAGACCATACATCTTGGGTATCAACTGGAATTGGAGTGAAGATTAAAAGTCTTCCCAAGAACGTTTGATCTTCGATTTTGAAATTCACCGCTTCAAGGTATGATCTCTTGTTCTCGAATTCTGAAATTTACTTAGTACGTGTTATCAATATCGAATGAAGTAGATCTCTTTAAAACTTATTTTCCGCTGCACTCATCTCTAATTTCCAACAGCTTCTTCTATTTAGAATTTTAAGTGTTTCCCTTCTCAGCCCTAAGGTTTTTAATCTCTTTCTTATCAAGCTTAGGGGGTGCTTATAAGATAGATTTATCATTGTCTAAGTTTTCACTAGCTAAAACAGTTTTCACATTATTGTTCTTAGATTCGACATTATTAGCAAGTGAAACAAAAAGGGTAGTACTAGTAGAAGCAATATTGGGAGAAGAGAATTCATACCCTAAATCGGTTTAATCAGAAGCAAATTTCTGAATGTTGAGCATCTCGTCAAATTTTGCACTTGAAGTCCTTTTCAACTAAGCTCTGACTTGGAATAACTTTGCCTTAAGCTTCTTGGTCTTTTCAGTCAAGAAATTATTCTCATATCGCAGTGCTCTAATGGTTTGATTGGCTTCATTAAACTTCGTGGAAAGTTCTTCTTAATCAAGTTCCACATCACTCAGCTTCCTAGTGGCTAGCCTATATAGTTTCTCATGCTTCTCAGAAACCTTATAATATTTTTCATAATCTATATGGATAACATCTTGATCGTCCATTTTCTCAAACTTAGAATCCACCAAGTCCTCTTTATCATCCACATCTTCAACAATCCCCTTAGTAGGATTTACAGTGGTAGTGAAGGCATTTAGGATTCCATCATCCTCATTATTAGAATCATCATCAGGCTAAGTGTCGGTCAAAGTAACAGCAAGTGCCTTACTTTTCCCAATGGTCTTGAGATACGTAAGGCACTCTTGTTTCATGTGACTAAAGCCTTAATACCAAAAGCACTTTGGACCTGAGGGAACAGTGTACTAACCACTATCCTTAGCATCCTTCTTTCCATTGTCTTGGTTCTTCAATTGAGATGAATTGGACTGCTTGTGGTCTTTGTCAAATCTTTTACCATTTACATTCTTCATGAACTTTTTGAACTGCCTAGTGACTTAGGATTTCATTTTAGAATCTTCATCGTTTGAAGAATCATTAGTGTCACTGCTCTTAGCCTTCAATGTTGTGCTTATACCCTTACTAGATTTCCCAATCCTTATTAAACCCAACTCATAGGTCTGTAGATTGCCAACCAGCTCTGTTAAAGGAATTTTGTCAATATCCTTTAATTCCTCAATTGCAGTGTTCTTGGCACGAAGTCTCTCGGGTAGAGATCTGAGCACCTTTCTAACAATCTTGGGTTAGGGAGTGGTTTCCCCAAGATTAAAGGTTTAGTTCACTATGTCCTTGAGCTTGGTATAGAACTCATCGAATAACTTATCCTCCTCCATCTTGATCTCTTCAAAGCTAGTGGTAAGCCTCTAAAGCTTTGAATCCTTGACAACCTTAGTTCATTCACAGGTTGTCTGGAGGATGGTCCATGCTTCCTTTGCAGTTTCAGTAGAGGATATCTTCTTGAACTCCTTATTCGTGACCGCATTAAATAAAGCATTCAATGCCCTGCTATTGAAATTAGCCATCTTGATCTTAGCATCATCTAATCAGCTGGTGCTTCCTTTGGCTTGGTCCAACCTATCTCCATATCTTGCCAAAATTTTTCATCTAATGACTGCAATAAAGCTTTCATTCATACTTTCTAGTATGCATAATTAGTGCCATCAAATAAAGGAGGTATAATGAGAGACTGTCCTTTATCCATGACAACAGGGATTAATGGATCACACAGCAAAGATTGGAACCTAATCAGAGTGTGCCAAGAATGTATTGACCCCTTGTAATAAATTAACCAATTAATTAGTCAAGTGAATTAATTAAGTTAACTAACACGCAATATGTGTGGTAACCCAAAAAAATCACCAACTAAGTTAATATGCAGTGAAAAATAAAGTAGACACGATGATTTGTTTATGAATGGGGAAAAACTATGCGGCAAAAACCCCACCGGATAATTTTAAAGTCACTACTCCCGAGAATCCACTATTATCACAACAAGCGGTCACAAGTAAAAGAATCCTAGTACCTTATACCAACATATAGTTGAACTCTTACCTTAATACCTAATTGGACTTGTTCTGTAGTAACAATCTCTCATCTTCAATGCACAACTCCTAGTATGTGACTAACCATTCAATGCATGGATCCAAGTACATGACTAACCGCCAACTTGAGAAGGATCTTGGCTGCAAAGTTCATTAGTTCATCAACACGATGAAGATCACGAAGCTCCTTGGTTACAAAACTCTATGATGTACAGATGCAACAACTTCTAAAAGAGAAAGATGAACTAGGATAAATTGTCTTCGGTCATAATATTTTTGTGTAAAACCTTTGCATCAAGTTGTACTCACTTGCATTAGCTGTGACAACCCTTAAAATAATCCTTATATATGTTTAAGGTTGTGAGAAAAGAAAGCTCAAACATGTATACATAGATTGGAAGAAAATCTGAACTAAAATTTGATTTTCACAAATCTCGATAGATAGGGTATCTATCGAGCAGTTGTCGAGCATCAGGTTAAACTGCCTTTTAAACCTCAATTGATGTTATCTATTGAGCTAGCTATCGAGCTTTAAAATCCAACACTTATTCACTTGTTTCTTGGACAGACTTGCATGGCTTTAACACTTAGACTTAAACACTTATTCCTTGAAGCATTAAACACATCCTAGATCTATCAAATTACACGTAAAGTGAGTTTTCTCAAAGGATTAGCCAATTCTACATTGACATATGTTCATAACATGATTCACATATGTCCTAACATTATCTTCACTCCAATTCCATTTATGCCTAAGAACTGTGGTCTCTCAATTAGTTTATATGAACTAAAAATCTGATTTTCATAAATCTCGATAGATAGGGTACCTATTGAGCAGCTGTCGAGCATCGGGTTAAACTATCTTTTAAACCTTGATAGATGCTATCTGTCGAGCTTTAAAATCCAGCACTTCCTCACTTGTTTCTTGGATAGACTTCCATGACTTTAACACTTAGACTTGAACTCTTATTCCTTGAAGCATTAAACACATCCTAGATCTACCCAATTACACGTAAAGTGCGTTTTGTCAAAGGATTAGCCAATTCTACATTGATATATGTTCCTAACATGATTCATGTATGTCCTAACATAATCTTCACTCCAATTCCATTTATGCCTAAGAAGTGTGGTCTTTCAATTAGTTTATATGTATGTGTTCAAGGGAGAATAATAGAGTAGCCTACACTCACATACACACCATTTCATTATCTTAAAACTCTGTATGTTTCTCTCCTTATATATAACTAATTATCTAATTGGGCTAGCATTTTGGGTCATTCCAATTGGGCTTTAGTATGTGGCTTGGAGTGGGACCAAAAGGGACGAATAAGACACTAGCTGCAATGGGTTTTGGGCCTTTCTATTAACTCTTGACAAGCGTAAAATTACCATTAATCATATTTAATACTATTATATAAATATAATTGCACTCTAAGCTTTATTATTAAATTATATCCCAAGACTTTATTATACATTCAAGCTCTTCATTAAAATATTCATAGTAATACAAAGTCATGAATGTTAACTGCCACTTTGAAGATTACTACATCTTAATCCTTGAGTACCTGGTTTAATTTTTTAAGTTATTCATCATATATTTATGTAATCGAATTTCATAAATATATACTTTAATAACTCCTTACTAAAGTGATTAGGCCTAATACTCTGAATAACCAAACCCATTAAATTTATCTCAAGGAAATATTTTATATTTTCGTTAAGAGATTATGAATTACATCTTGAGAATATATGTTCCTTCAATACTAAATGTGGCTGCCCAACATACTAAGGTTTTGATCGTGACTTTAGATCTCACTCTTGATATATCAAATCAACTTACGCTACATGATCAAGTTCAATATTCTCTCAAGATTAAGAGTTGATGTAAATAGAAGTCGTGAGATTTATTATTCATTTGACAGTCATTAGAAAAATAATAAATCTCACAACGGTCCAGTTCAATATGTCTTAACACTTAAAACATATTAACATATCAACTAGAAGTCTCCACTTCCATGATCAAGACAAATTATCTTAGTTGATATGTTATAGTCTTTGCAAATGAAATGCCCAACATAATGTCATACATAGTATCATACAATAGGATTTAAAGGGCACATATCCTAATACAATTTTTATGGTTGGTGTTTGAGAGCATATGGGTAACTTGTTTTAGCCATTTTGTCATGGTTTGGTAGATCAGGATGATATCTATTTTTATGGTGGTGGAAGTGTGCTGAATGGAAATGAGTAGAGGATAGTTTTGAAAGAGTTAGAGTCTCAGTTGGTTGGAGATGTCTTGTTCCTGACAATGGAGGCGACAGACCAGAAAGGTTGAGGACAATGACAGTAGAAGACTAATTTGAGACACTACTACTCTTGAACACGAGACTTGGTTTTGATATCATTCTAAAGAAAGAGTCTTATTTGTATTTAAAACTATTTAACAATATTCAAGGGACTGTTTATTTATATAGTCAAGATATGTATACTCTACAAGCAACATGAGTGCAGTACAAGAAAACCTAGAACAACGGGACTAACCTTGTTAGGCTTATATTCTAATAGCGTCCAAAGCCTTAAGCATATATAGAGGTTGATTCTAGAAGAAAAGACACCATGCAAAACTATTAGTTTTTAGACCCCTGTAAACATAGTTTGTTTAACCTAATTTAAAGCCAAGTTGTTACTTAGTTCAATTAAACAGATTTAGGTTAAACAAATATTAATCATATTATATATAGTGGAAAAGTAAAGAACACAGCAATATGATAACCCAGGAAAACCAATGAAATAGTATAGTTTCAAGGTAAAAAACTTGGAGAGGGTTCAACCTAAACAATCCACAAGGCAATAATTCACTAATTGAATGAAAGTTTTTACAATAGACTTAATGATGTATGAAAATTAGTAGGCTGAAATACTTCGGGCTATGGTGATGGCTATAGGTCCTAAAAAGAAAGAAAGAAACTGTCAAGGGTGACTGGTGTAACCCGACCAAGGACCCTTTGACGCTAAGTCAGTTTTCTCTTTAGAATACAAAGAAGGGAAAAATAGTGAATGGTGGGACTTGCCCTGGGTGAATAGAGCTTGATCCTTTTTTAGAGAGTTAGAAATGGGTCTACTTGTTAAAATACACCACAATCATGGGTGATGTGGGTGGTTAATGGATGAAATGGGGAACGTGGAGCGGACTATGGGAAATTCTCTCCACATTTTAGGAGTAATGTATTATGGCCTAATTACATGGAGCCTTAAGAGAAGTTTTCTTGTAGAATTCACCAAGTATTCTATGGTCGTCCATGCCTTTGTCAATCCTAGGTGATCACCATTAAGTATTCGTTACCTTGTGGATGAGTATAGGTCATACTTAATACCACTATTACGCTTTTCTCCTCTTAAGGTTTTCTAGGTGGAAGCAGGTTATGGTTGTGATAAGACTGCCTTGACGAACACTATGGACAAACATTATTAGACGAGCCCCATCAGTTGCCCCCTTGTCCTTGTATTGTCCATGTTATTGTTACTTTAATTTATGGATTTTTTTTTTTTTTTTTTGTTTTTTGGTGTGACCTTTACCCCACTCCTGATATTGACACATGGTGTGATCTTAGGGTTCATTTGCTGTATCGTTTCATTCTTTAAGTGAAATGCCACGTGGCTTCTTTAGGTTGGTTCACATCGTTTTAGTGACCAAGTCTGTCACCTATAAATAGTGGAATTCTTTTCCTATTCTCTCACATTTCTCATATTTTCTCCTTTGACCTCTGTCATCCAGCACCTCGTCTAGGAGTTTTCTTCCATCCTTAGCTGTCCTCGTTTAGAGCTTGGTATCCTCTTCTTCCCTAGGAGATAGACGAGTACCATGATAGTAGCTCTAGTGGTAGTAGTACTAGCAGTAGTAATAGTAGTAGTGGGGGAAAAACCACGGATAAGCAATACACGTTTGGGGTTCCTAGAGTTCCCTTCGAGGTCTTCCAAGAAGATATGAGGATGAGGATGGCCTTTGGGTTACTCGCCGGTACATCCACCAGTACCCCCTTGTTTGCCTCTTCAAGTGAAAAGGAGACCATATATTGTTGTGTTGTGGGAATCCTTTCTACAATTGATGAGAAAAAGCTTAATTCTACAAAACCCTGACAACCTTAAACCTCGTTTGGCTGTCCGTGGCAAACAGTGTTGTAACCCTCATTTTGGGGTAGGTATTTATGAAGCTTATCTTTTAAAGGGACTTAGGTTGCCTCTTAATGCTTTTGCTAGGGAGATACTCCATAGATTAGGTATAGGTATTAACCAACTTAACCCCAATGCATGGAGACTCATTATATCCAAGCAAGTTTTATGGAGGGAGGCGTTTGATAGTAACCATCCTCTTATTGTGGACGAGTTCTTATATTGTTATAAACCCTCAAAAATTAGTCAATCTCTAGGGTTTTACCATTTTTTAGCTAAGGGTTCAAATTGTAGATTGGTTAAGTCCCTCCCCATGTCTGATAGGAGATGGAAGATGAAGTTTTTCTTTGTCTCTAGGTTTTAGGTAGGGAATCCTAATAAGGTAGGTAGGGATCCATTTCCTCCTTACACTGGTGAGATGGGAAACTTTGTCTATAGGGTATGTGACTTTTCACTACTTATATTATTTCTTTTATTATATATATTTAATCCCCCCTTTTTTTTAGCTGTAAGATGACCCTTCTTGAGTAGGTTCTACCTTGAATGAGTCTAGTAGGTACGTGTATTTATAAACAGGGGTTTCCATTTGTTGGTTACTTTACGTCTTCTTGATACTTGGAGGTTAGGACCTGAACCAACTGAGGAAGTACTTGCCCATGAGCTTACTACGTGTAGACTTGAGTTGCCTACCTTGCGTCTTAATTGTTTACCTTGTCCAAATTCTAACATTGTCCTTCTTGTAGAATGGTAACCATGAAAGAGATCAAAGGAAAAGGCTTGGCTAATAAGGAAGTTACGTAAGAGGAGGAAGTCCAGTCCCAACCTCGTCCATTTGTAGGAGATAAAAGGAAGACCCTATCCAAGACAGTAGATATGGAGAGTCTTCCTAGTCGTTGAGGTCATAAAAAGGTGAAGCATAGGTCGTCCAAATATGGAGTTGTCAAGGCTAGTTTTTTCGTCCCTCCTACTCCTACCAAATAGCCATCTATGCAAATCCTTGACTTAGACTCGTCAAATCCTTCTAAAGCCACCCAATCCAAAGCTCCCAGTGGCAGCCCTATGACTCTTCTCAGGAGTGAAGGCCTTGCTTGGGAAAGGTTCCAATAACCATGTCTAAGGAGGACATTGCTATATGCTATGATATGTCTGTGAAGGAATTTGAACATTCTATAGTTCATGATCTTTTCAAGGTACTTTTCTTTGTCCTTAGTCTTTGATTGATATCCTCGTCAATTTATCTCATCCATATTTCTTTATACAAGTAATGACCAAGTTTATGGCAGTGTCCAGACAGGCTTATGAATTGGACTAGCAAAAGGTTAGGCTGGAGGCAAAAGTTCACGAGGTGGAGTGAGAATCCAAACGTCGAGCTAAAGTAAGGGCCAAGCTAGAGGACGAGGTAAAAGAGTTGAAGAATCTCGTCGAAGAGTTAAAGGTAGACGTCATTGAGAAGGACACTCGTCTTAATCAGTTGTAAAAGAGAAGTGATGAGCTCTGCACTTTTCTAGGAGAAACCAGTGCAGCAGTTATTAGGGAATTCATGGCGTCTAGCGAGTTTGCTGACCTTTTGTACACTGTGGGGTTTGAGGACTTCTATATGGATGCAATTAAGCATTTCCCTAGGGTGGATTTCAGTCCTATTAAGCTAAGTGTTGCTACTGAAAGCTCTATTCTCTAGATGAGCTCTGAAGATATTAATGTTTAAGATGATGCCTCTACCTAGGCTGCCAAGGGCGACCCAAAGTCTAGGGTTAATTCCCCTAGTGGTTTATAAAGGAACTTGTAAATGTCTTTATTTTAATTTATTCTTTTTAAGGGGCCCGTTGTTTTGGACAATTTGAATTTATGCAAGTACATTTGGCTTGTCCAAGTTTAAAGACAGGTCTTGATACAATTGCTTTTTTAGGCTTGACTCTCTTAAGGGTTTTTGGACGATGGTTGTCTACACTTTTTATTTATGAATGTGTTTTTGTCCATATTTTTATCGCCTATTTTATTTTGGAACATATAAATATTTTCCTCGTCCTTAGACTTATTCTTGGAATTTTGCTTGGCTATTTTTCTTTTCATGCATAACTTGGATTGCTCAGTGGGTTGGACGTGTTGTCCACTTAAAGTATATTTCATGCATGCTTTTCTTCACCCTTAATTTTTGGATGAGCGTATTGGGAGGTTTGTTCCTTTCTTCTGTACTTAATGTTATTTGCCGTAGGTTTTATGGCTGTAAAGTTGTAAATGTGTTTTGTTGACTTTAATTCTGTGCCAAATTTGATTGTAACTATGTTCAATTATTTGTACCCTGTATTTAATGTGAGATTTCATTATAAGGGTTATGTGTGAGAGAGAGAGTGTGTCAAGACTTAAGACAAATTGAAGACTAAAGTATTTTCGTGAGTAACTCATGACTAAGCATCCTGCGAAATACTGTACATGCCTTGCACATGACTGGAATGCGAAGAGTCAGGACATGATAGAGACAGCTGTTTTTCGCGAGTAACTCGTGGGTAAGGCCTTCCCATGAGACACTTGTGAAACATTCTATTTTGCCAGATTGTTCTATCTAATACACACTTTCTATACCCACATCATATATACCCACATTACCCACAAAATGTAAAGGAGGCTATTTAAAGAGAGGAAAAAAAAAAAAAAACAACCTAAGAGAGGTTTCTACAACACACCCACCTATTAAAGAGAGCTACCTATTCTTAGAGAGAAATCTTTGTAGTCTCTTCTCATTTCCTCTCCCATGGTTATACCTATTGAGAGGAGATTTCTACCCAAACACTACCCACACACATTCAAAGTGTTGAGAGTGTTTTTGGTGCTACTGGGAAGCATTGGAAGATGCTAAGGATGGTGGATGCAACATGGAGCTTGTTGTGGGATTTGAAAAGTTAAACAAGACACGATTTAGAGAAGCCTTATTGGAGTAAGAGCTTGGAGGGCTTAGGTACATAGGGTAGATTGGGCTTGGAGGGTTTCTTGCTAACCCGTGTATCCTAACTGATTTTCTAGTGGATTGATTACCACTTGGAGGGCAGCGGAGAGGTTTTTCGCCTAGTTTTTTGGTTTCCTATTCGATAACACATTGGCGTGTTATCTTGTGTTAGCATTCTTCTTACCTACTCTTTTACTTTTCATTTTACTGCTATGTTGTAATGATTATGGGCTAGAGTAGCTTGTTTATTTATCCACTCACATTTACTCTATTCTACACTTAGTATTAAGTTAGAGTAAGATCAATCGAGCTGTAACTTTAATTTAGGGGTCTAAATAGCTCTTATGTTTTAACACATTTTCGAGCATTCAATTGGTATCAGAGCGGGTACACTTGTTTTAGTTTCATTACCTAAGTGTGATCCTTGATCCCTTGTGCGTTTTGCCATGGATAGTGTTTTGTATGCTTCTATGGATGTTTGTGAATGTAACATGACATGTGTTTGTGAAAGTGGCTCTATAAGTGTTAATCCTCATAATTGTGATGACATGTTACTTGAATCTATGGGTGTTGTTGACAAACTCTTGAAGAAAGGATCGAAGAAGTTTCATAAGAATTTGAGCAAGTTTCATTGTGAAAATGATGATTTGATTGCTAAGCTCATTGAATCCAATAAATTGATTGAAAAGTATAAGAAGCTTGCTGAAAATTCTCTTGAAAAGCTGAAAGAGTTTGAATGTTTAAATATGGCCTTGGATACTAAACTTGTTTTGTCTAACAAACTTGTTGATGAACTAAAATGTGAAAATGAATCTCTTAAGATGCATGCCAAGTGTTTGATTGCTGAACCTATTGATAATAAGGATGAAAATATTTGTTGCAATCATGTTGTGCTACCCAAATTCATGTCTATTGTGTGTTCTATCTCAAACGACAAATCAGTGTACATTTCCCCACATAAAAGAAATCAAAAGGTGGAGAGAAAGACTCTTAAGCCTAAGCCTCTGTTTAGGTCTCATCCTAGGGATTTGAATGGATTTAAGTTTGTTCCCACTTGTCACCATTGCAGCGTGATCGGTCACATAAGAGCTCAATGCTCCATGTTGAAGAAAGAACAAAACCATGTTGCTAGATCTCTTCCTAAAAATCCTAGCAGACCTAAATGCATTATTTGTCATCATTGTGGTGCCTATGGTCATCTAAGACCTCATTGCTCTAAGTTTCAAGTTCTTAAAAGAATCAAAATAAAAGAGAAACTTAAGCTTTTTGGAAATTGTGCAATGAAAGCAAAGCCGGATTTGATAGAAAATGGTAAGTTGTTGAAGAAAGTTTTTAATGTTCTTACCTCCTTGTCTATGTGCATCTCCGGTTTTCATTCTTCCAACTCTCGTCTCACTTCTCATGAGACATTCATTACAAACAATTGTTCCGTTTGGATGAGGAAGGGTTCCTATGGCTGAGCTTATGCTCTTTTGGTCCTTGATCTAATTCTTTCAATCTGTGTATGACCCTTCATGCATTAGATGCTATATATTCATGCATTTGTGCATCTTGCATTTATTTGTATGTATTTTTTTTTATCTTACTTTTATGTTCTAGGTTTTTGTGAGTTAAAAAAAAAAAAAAATCCAAAACCACATAAAAAGTGAAAAATTCAAAAAGTTTGATATATTTGTTTGAGCACATTTCACATGTGAGTTTGGCCTAGTACCTTCATACTAATGGCGTAGTGCATTTATGAACTTAACTTGTTATGTATGCATATCTATCTTTATGGGATAAATCTCGAAATCTATGTGTGATTGTTGTAAATCAATTTTCAAGCTTGTCATGAATGATTGGTTAATAGACTTGTCAGTTTTGATACATGCATAAACTCGTGCCTATATATCTTCCCATTTTTTTTAAAAATGTTTTTACTTAAAGAGCTCAACAAATGTAAACCTCAAAATGAAAAGAGATAATGAGCTGCAAAATCCATCACACATACTAGTATTTGACTAGGAAAAAAGGAAAGCGACATTTTAATTTGAAATGTAAGGTGCTAAAAAAGCCAAAGGCTAACTCTTAATGTTGAAATATCAAATATTTCAAGCACCAATCTCAAAAATGAGATGTATTATTCAAAAAGAACAAATTTTATGATTTGTGTAGAAGCCAAATAAAAAGCTTCTAAGATTTGTAATCATTCTCTTGTGGGAGGTCATATATGTTCAATTATGTAATTGAGATAGACCACTTGACTTAGTACCAGTTGTGTATGACTTGATTGAATTTATAATTGAAGCTTCACTTTGGTCTAAGAATTTTTTCCACATTTGATACTCACCCACAACACACAAGACTTTGTTCAAATAATGCTTATTTCATTTGTGTGATTGTACACGCTCAAATGTGATGTGTGTAAAGTTGTTATTTACAACTATGTGTTTTTGTTGGATTTTATTCAATGCCAAATTTGATTGTAATTATTGTTTAATCTTTTGTACCATGTATTTATTGTAGGATTTGATTGTAAGGGTTGTGTGATAGAGAGAGTGTGAAGACTCAAGCAATTGAAGACTAAAGAGTTTTTACGGGTAGCTCACAACTTAGCATCTCGTGAAGTGACTTATGTGCCTTGCATATGCTGGAATGCGAAGAGTCAGACCAAGATGGAGACAGCAATGTCTCGTGAGTATCTCGCGAGTAAGGCCTTCCCACAAGACACCCGCAAGACATTCTATTCTGTCAGTCTGTCCATTCTAATACACACTTTCCGTGCCTACACTATTTATACCCATATTACCCATAAAAGTTGAGGAGTGCTTTTGAGAGAAAACCCTAGCCAAACACCTTGAGAGTTAGAGATTGTTATACCCAGAATCCTCTGCACATTTGCTTGTGGAATTTTCTCAACTCCTACCTCTCCATTTCTATACCATTGAGAGGTTGATAGCCCAAACACTTACCACATCCTTTTAGAGTGTCAAGTGAAGTTTTGGTGCTGCTAGGAAGCATTGGAAGAAGCCAAGGATGTCATATGCAAGTGTTATCTTGTGTTTGCATCTTTCTTCCCTGCTCTTTTACTTTCCATTTTATTGCTGTGTTGCTTTGATTATGGATTAGAGTAGCTTGTTTGTTCATCCGCTCGCTTTTACAATATTCCACACTTAGTATTAAGTTAGTATAAAATCAATCGAGTCGTAATTTTAATTGGGGATCTAAACAGCTCTTGTGTTTTCAACACATTTTCTAGCTTTCAATGCGCATGCTCAAGTGCTTACCGATCAAACCCAAAAATATTTTTGACTTTTTTATATATTTTTGAAAGAGTTTTTATACTTTCGTGCTTTTAGTTTTTGTTCAAAATGCTTTTTGTGTTTTTCTTCAAAAACTGGTTCAGAAGCAGTTTCGTGAGAAGCTTGCAACTTAGAGCTTCTTGCGAAAACAGCTTAAGGGAAATAAAAAATTTTCCAATTTCATACAGAGAGTATCGCGACTGCCTCGCGAGTATTTCGTGATTAAACCTTTCTCACGAAATGTTTTTAGGCAAAAACTGAAAATTTTTCAATTCATACAGAGGATACCGCTATTGACTCGCGATTGTTTCGTGACTAAAAGCTTCTCACGAAAGCTTTTGTGCTTCAGTGATGTTTTTCGTGACTAATTTCATGACTGCTTGACTCGCGAAAAATGCATCTTTTAAGTTTTATAAGGTAGATGTGACAGTTTTTCAAAAAAACTCTCATTTCCCTCGCCTTGCCTCTCTCGAACCCCTCTCAACCCAAAACTATTTTTCACTCAAAACCCCATCACTTTCAAGAAAATCTCTATAAAATCAATCTCAAAGGTATATTCTTAACATTCTTTTCATCTTTTCCACTTTAATTATGCAGAATTTATCTTAGGTTTTTAAAATTGGGGATTTTTCGAAAAAGGGTTGGGATTCTTGACTTTCACAAAAAAAAAAAAAAAAAAAAAAATAATAATAATAATAATAATAATAATTCTAAATTTTGATTGGGCTGAGTCCCATTTGGTTTGTGTGTATCTGTGTTAGCCCCTTGTGGCATTTTAACGATGTATTAAGGCATTTTTACATGTGTTCATGCATTGTCCATTGGTGTTTTGTAGTGTTGCATGCTTTATGTTTGACAAAATGCTCAAGTGGCATTTTTGTATTGATTTGGACTCAAATGAGTTCCATTGCTTGGGTTTACTCTTGATTGAACATTGCCTTAATGCCATGCCATGCACCACCTAGGCACACACTGCCACACACCATGCATCACCTCATGCATACACATGCACAGCATATGCACACACATGCATAGTTGCTATTTTCCTACATTTTGCTAATGTTCACATGATCTTGTTAGGATTAGTGCCCTTAAATCCTATTGTATAATGCTATGTATGATATTAAGTATGACATTATGTATGACTTAATATTGTAATTAATAAAGTTGTTTTATTATTACCTAAAATACTGGTAACATGAATATTCGAACATTATCATTTAGTCCATGAGATGCATAGTATGTGATTTATGTGATTTAGTCACAGAAGATATAAGTTACAAGTTCTTTGTAAATTCAGAATTTTAGTTCATAGTCGGTGATGAAATTAGGCATCTCATCTGCGAAGACTATAACATATCAACTAAAATGATTTGTCTTGATCATGGAAGTGGAGACTTCTAGTTAATGTGTTAATATGTTTTAAGAGTTAAGAAATATTGAACTGGACCGCTGTGAGATTTATTATTCTCCTAACGACTGTCAATTGAATAATAAATCTCACGACTTATATTTGCATGAACTCTTAATCCTGAGAGAATAATGGACCTAATCATGAAGTGTAGGTTGCTTTGATATATCAGGAGTGAGATCTAAAGTAACGGTCAAAACCTCAGTATGTTGGGCAGCCACATTTCGTGTTGATGGAACATATATTCTCAAGATGGAATTCATAGTCTCTTAACAGAGATTTAAAATATTCCCTTGAGATAAGTTTAATGGGTTTAGTTATTCAGAGAGTTAGGCCTAACCACTTTGGTAAGAAATTACTAAAGTATATATTTATGAAATTGGATTTCATAAATATATAATGAATAACTTAAAAAGATTAAACCGGGTACTCAAGGATTAAGACGTAGTAATCTTCAAAGTGACAGTCTATATTTATGACTTTGAATTACTACGAATATTTTATGAAGGGGTTGCATGTATAATAAAGTTTTGGGATATAATTTATTAATAAGGCCTAGAGTGCAATTATATTTATATAGTGGTATTAAATATAATTAATGGTAACTTTGGACTTGTCAAGAGTTGACAGAAAAGCCCAAGGCCCATTGGAGCTAGTGTCTTATTGGTCCTTTTGGTCCCACTCCAAGCCACACATTAAAGCCCAATTGGAAAGGCCCAATAGGCCGGCCCAATTAGATAATCAGTTATATATAAAGGGAGAGACATACAGAATTTTTATTAGAGAAAAAGTGAGACACCATTGTGAAGTGGTGTGTATGTGCGAGTGAAACCACTCAATTATTCTCCCTTGGAAATTGATTGAGAGACCACACTTCTTGGGCGTAAAGTGGAATTGGAGTGAAGATTAAAAGTGTTCCCAAGTACTTATAATCTTTTGTTTTGAATTTCTCCACACCAAGGTACGCTATTTTGTTCTTAAATTCTAGAATTTATATAGTGCAAGTTATCAATCATGAATGAAATAGATCTTTGTTTGTTGCTTCCGCTATGTGTTTTGTATGAGATACAAAACCAAATTTAACCAACAATTGGTATCAGAGCCAGGTTTTCATATCATGATTGTATAGCATGTGATTGAATTTTAGAATAAAAGAAAAACGGTTTCTTGATGTTTAACATTGTTTCAAGTATAGTTATTGAAAGTCATTAAGATAACCATTCATGATGATGACAATCATATTGCATTGGTTTGATGCCGTGACTTATTCATTGCCTGGATATGGTTATATGAATCTAATTGTCAGTTTCGAAGTTTATCCCTTAGCTATAGACTTTTAGAAGATTAGTTATTTGGATATAGTTATTCAAATAACCGCCTTGATGAAAGTATAATAGCCCACGGATTGAAAGGCACTGTTTCGGGATTGAAAGGCACTATATCATGGCCCACGGATGATTTTGTTATCTTCAAGGATTCTCTTGAATCCTTGTTATATGACAAGACCATTGATTGCATATAGATGTATCTCTTGGCATGAGTTTATTATAAAGCTTTATAATTTTTATTGCCAATTGCTTTTGTTTTTGCTAGACGTACATGTATGAATGAATAGTTTTCATTCTTCAAATGATGAACATGTAGATGATAGTCTAGTGATATATATATTTATGATCAAACCGTATATTATTTGATATATATATGGCAATGACTTGGATGTTAACGCACCACTTGGATATAAATATATATAAGGCTTGCATGGTTTGATTATTATAAGCATGTAATATGTGCCTTGGATGTATTGGATGCTTTATGTACTATTTACATTGAATCCGTATATTATTTGATATACATATGGGTTTATATGCAAATTTTTTATAAAGGATTCATCATATTGATGCTTGCCTTGGTTTATATATTTTTATATATATATATATATTAATGCTAGGATTAAAGTATTCATTTAATGAAATTTATTCCTAATGAGATTAGGATTATGTTTTCAAGGGTTTCTAGCATTAATATGGCTCTTGATCATAAAAAACCTTTAATTAAAACATCTAGTGGGAGAGAGATACAAGGGTTGCATCTCACGGCCTCCATTATCGGTTCATAGTAGCGTGGGTAAGCACCTTGTCTTGGCGTATATGCCTTGCGATCCCAAAGGAGGGTGTTTACTTCAAGTACTACAAGATTGAACTAACCTGTTTAAAGTAGTATGGATAAGCACCTCGTCTTGACGTATATGTCTCGCGATCCCAAAGGAGGGTGTTTTGTTCCATGGTACTACAAGTTTAAACATTATAAGGGAGATGAAATGTGGTTACACATGATTCTAGATAATGGTGTACACTAGACTAAGTGTAATGTTAACCTCCCAAAGGAGCTATGTCATTATTACTTAGAGGCTAAAGCTAATACGGCATATTATTAGTGTATGATAAGAGTTATCATGATAGCACTAATAATGAGAATAGTTCTCAATCAATTAATGTGTTTATAATAAACTTGCTACCAAGGAATTATAGACATGGATTGGTTTGTCGTTGCATATATTATTTTATGGTTTTATAAGGTTCCATATTATATGATTATGTGCTAAATTGATAATGTCTAGTTTACTTATTATATTCATGTTTGTTATTTTCAGATTTAAAATCATGGCATCATTTAGCCCACTTGTTGCTATACTTAATCAAAACAAACTGATTGGATCCAACTATGTTGACTGGAAAAGAAACTTGGACATTGTTCTTACTGCTGAAGAGCACAAATATGTGCTTACTCAACCATGTCCTAGCTTTCCATCATTAGATGCTCCTCTTGAGGAAAAACAGCGATATGATCGTTGGCAGAAATCTAATGAGATGGCTAAGTGCTATATCCTAGCATCTATTTCAAATGTTCTACAGCATCAAATGCAGGATGTAGAACTAGCTTCGGACATTATGCTCAGTCTGAAGGAGATGTTTGGTGAGCAAGGCCGTTCTGCAAGGCAAGAAACTATGAGGCAGATTTATAATACCAAAATGGCTGAAGGTACTTCAGTGAGGGAGCATTGTCTTAGGATGATCTCTAATCTGAATACATTAGAAGTTTTAGGTGCCGATATTGATGGAGAATCCCAAGTGGATATGATACTCCAGTCACTACCAGAATCATTCAAGGAATTCAGACTTAACTATAATATGAACAAAAAGATTTATACATTGTCTGAATTGATGAATGAGTTGGTAGCGGCGGAAGGCATCCTTGGTACTTCTAGTGTTGAAGCCAATGTTGGTGAAGCTTCTACTTCTCAACCTAAGTCGAAAGGCAAGGGTAAGAAGAAGAAGAAGAAGAACTTCACTAAGAAAGATGGTAAACAAGTTGCCTTAGGAGTTGCCAACAAAGGAAAGAAAACCAAAGGAAAGTGTTTCCATTGTGGTGAGAAAGGACATTGGAAGAGGAATTGTCCAATATTTAAGGCTGCCAAGAATAGAGGTATGAAAAGTACATTCCTTCTTGAAACATGTTTGGTACAGAATCCCACAGATTCTTGGTGTGTGGATTCAGGTTGTACTAATCATATCTGCAAATCCTTGCAGGGGTTTCAGGAGACCAGAAAGCTGAATGAAGGGGAAATGTTTCTTACCTTGGCTGATGGGAGCAGGATTCCAGTTGTAGCTATTGGAGTGTTTAATTTATGTTTTGAATCTAGAGTTTTAGTATTGGAAGACTGTTTGTATGTACCTAATGTTCGTAGAAATTTAATTTCTGCAACTTATTTAGGTAAACATGGATATTATGTTATCCTAAAAGACAATGTTGTAATAAAGAAGGATAAAGTGTTTATCTGTTCTGGCAATATTGTGAATGGTCTTTATATTTTAACTCCTGATAAGCATGAATTATATAATTCTGAATTAGATCATAACTCTCATGTAAAATCATTAAAGAGAAAGTTTCCTTCTACTAATGAAGCATATCTTTGGCACTTGCGTTTGGGTCATATTAATCCAAATAGAATTCAAAGACTGATCAAAGATGGACTTTTAGAGCCATTGGACTTTGATGAATTTCCAGTTTGTGAATCTTGTTTGGAAGGCAAAATGACCAAACGACCTTTTAAAGCAAAAGGTAGAAGAGCCCAAGAGTTGCTTGAATTAGTTCATACAGATGTATGTGGTCCTATGTCAACCCAAGCAAAAGGAGGTTACGAGTATTTCATCACTTTTACCGATGATTACTCTAGATATGGTTATGTGTACCTAATGAGACGAAAGTCCGAAGCCTTTGAAAAGTTCAAAGAGTTTAGGGCTGAAGTTGAGAATCAATTAGGTAAACGCATAAAAGCCATTCGATCTGATCGTGGTGGCGAATACCTTCTTGGGGATTTCAAGGATTACTTAACTCAAAATGGGATTATATCCCAATTGACTGCACCTGGAACTCCCCAACAGAATGGTGTAGCAGAAAGAAGGAATAGGACTCTTTTGGAAATGGTTAGGTCCATGATGAGTTACTCAACTTTACCAGTTTCTTTTTGGGGATATGCACTAAAAACTGCAATGCATATTTTGAATTTAGTTCCATCAAAATCTGTTCCCAACACACCTAAGGAATTGTGGAGTGGGCGTAAGCCTAGTATGAAATATCTCCACATTTGGGGATGTCCAGCACATGTGTTGAAAAGGAAGTCTGATAAGTTGGAATCTAAAACCGAAGTATGCATGTTTTTAGGGTATTCAAAAGAAACAAAGGGTTATTTATTCTATAATCATAAAGATAACAAAGTGTTTGTTAGCACACATGCCAAATTTTTGGAAGATGATTATATGAATAATTTTGATCCTAGAAATAAAGTTGTTTTGGCTGAAATGAATGAACCTTTAGTTGAACAACCAATAGATGAAACTAGGGATGATGTGGTTGTATTGGATACACCACAAGATACTACTCATGAGATGTCTAGTACACAGGTGCCTCGTCGTAGTGGGAGAATTGTTCGGCCTCCTATAAGATTCATAGGTTTGGGAGAAACTTATGAAGCTATCTCAGAAGAGGCTGAATCGGATCCCTACACTTATGAAGAGGCAATGAATGATATAGATGCACATCATTGGATCAAAGCTATGAAATCTGAATTAGATTCCATGTATTCCAATCAAGTTTGGGATCTTGTAAAGGCGCCTAATGGCATTAAACCTGTTGGTTGCAAATGGGTTTACAAGAGGAAGAGAGGGGTAGATGGAAAGGTTGAAACCTTTAAAGCAAGACTAGTGGCGAAAGGGTATACACAAAAAGAAGGTATTGACTATGATGAAACTTTTTCGCCAGTAGCCATGCTTAAATCTATCAGAATTCTCTTATCCATTGCTGCTCATTATGATTATGAGATTTGGCAAATGGATGTCAAGACTGCATTTCTTAATGGCAATCTTGAAGAAGAAATCTATATGATGCAACCGGAAGGTTTCATAGCAAAGAACCAAGAGCATATGGTATGCAAGTTAAAAAGGTCCATTTATGGACTTAAACAAGCATCTAGGTCATGGAACATCAGATTTGATCAAGCAATCAAGTCATTTGGTTTTGAACAAAATCTTGATGAACCATGTGTGTACAAAAGACATCGAGATAAAGTAGTAATGTTCCTAGTGCTTTATGTTGATGACATTCTACTCATTGGAAATGATGTAGGGGTAATGTCATCGGTAAAGGTGTGGTTGTCAAACCAATTTGATATGAAGGACTTGGGTGAGGCTAACTTTATTCTAGGGATCAAGCTTTGGCGAGATCGCAAGAATAGGATGTTAGGCTTATCACAGGCTGGATATATAGATAAGGTTCTAGAACGGTTTAGCATGCAAAACTCCAAGAAGGGATTACTTCCTTTCAGACATGGAGTTCCTCTGTCTGATGACCAAAGGCCTAAAACTCAAGAGGAAAAAGATATGATGAGACAAGTTCCTTATGCTTCTGCAGTAGGAAGTCTTATGTATGCCATGCTTTGTACTAGACCAGATATTTGTTATTCAGTAGGCATGGTCAGCCGATATCAATCAAATCCAGGACCAAAACATTGGCAAGCTGTAAAGCATATTCTCAAGTATCTACGGAGAACGAGAGATTATATGCTTGTTTATCGATGTGAGGATTTGATACCCATTGGCTATACAGATTCAGATTTTCAGTCGGATCTAGATTTCAGAAAGTCCACATCAGGATGTGTATTCACCTTGGGAGGTGGAGCCATAACATGGAGGAGTGTCAAACAATCTTGTATTGCGGACTCCACCATGGAAGCAGAATATGTTGCTGCTTGTGAAGCAGCAAAAGAAGCTGTATGGCTCAAGAAATTCCTTTCTGACCTTGGTGTAATGAGAATGGAACAAGTTCCCATCACATTGTTTTGCGACAATAGTGGTGCAGTTGCACAATCAAAAGATCCAAGGAACCACAAGAAAGGAAAGCACATCGAGAGAAAGTATCACATCATTAGAGATATTATTGCTCGTGGAGATGTGGTGGTAGCAAAGATTGAAAGTGCAAATAATCTAGCAGATCCCTTTACCAAAGCCTTGCCTCAAAGGACCTTCGAGTCACATTTGGAGCGAATGGGAGTTAGATTAGTGCACAATAGTCTTTAGGGCAAGTGGGAGATTGTTAGGATTAATGCCCTTAAATCCTATTGTATGATGCTATGTATGACATTATGTATGACTTAATGTTGTGATTAATAAAGTTGTTTTATTATTATCTGAAATAATGGTAACAAGAATATTTGGACATTATCATATAGTCCATGAGATGCATAGTATGTGATTTATGTGATTTAGTCACAGAAGATATAAGTCACAAGTTCTTTGTAAACTCAGAATTTTAGTTCATAGTCGGTGGTGAAATTGGGCATTTCATCTGCGAAGACTATAACATATCAACTAAGATGATTTGTCTTGATCATGGAAGTGGAGACTTCTAGTTGATGTGTTAATATGTTTTAAGAGTTAAGACATATTGAACTGGACCGCTGTGAGATTTATTATTCTCCTAACGACTGTCAATTGAATAATAAATCTCACAACTTATATTTGCATGAACTCTTAATCCTGAGAGAATAATGGACCTAATCATGAAGTGTAGGTTGCTTTGATATATCAGGAGTGAGATCTAAAGTAACGGTCAAAACCTCAGTATGTTGGGCAGCCACATTTCGTGTTGATGGAACATATATTCTCAAGATGGAATTCATAGTCTCTTAACAGAGATTTAAAATATTCCCTTGAGATAAGTTTAATGGGTTTAGTTATTCAGAGAGTTAGGCCTAACCACTTTGGTAAGAAATTACTAAAGTATATATTTATGAAATTGGATTTCATAAATATATAATGAATAACTTAAAAGGATTAAACCGGGTACTCAAGGATTAAGACGTAGTAATCTTCAAAGTGACAGTCTATATTTATGACTTTGAATTACTACGAATATTTTATGAAGGGGTTGCATGTATAATAAAGTTTTGGGATATAATTTATTAATAAGGCCTAGAGTGCAATTATATTTATATAGTGGTATTAAATATAATTAATGGTAACTTTGGACTTGTCAAGAGTTGACAGAAAAGCTCAAGGCCCATTGGAGCTAGTGTCTTATTGGCCCTTTTGGTCCCACTCTAAACCACACATTAAAGCCCAATTGGAAAGGCCCAATAGGCCGGCCCAATTAGATAATCAGTTATATATAAAGGGAGAGACATGCAGAATTTTTATTAGAAAAAAAGAGAGACACCATTGTGAAGTGGTGTGTATATGCGAGTGAAACCACTCAATTATTCTCCCTTGGAAATTGATTGAGAGACCACACTTCTTGGGCGTAAAGTGGAATTGGAGTGAAGATTAAAAGTGTTCCTAAGTACTTATAATCTTTTGTTTTGAATTTCACTGCACCAAGGTACGCTATCTTGTTCTTAAATTCTGAAATTTACATAATGCAAGTTATCAATCATGAATGAAATAGATCTTTGTTTATTGCTTCCGCTATGTGTTTTGTATGAGATACAAAACCAGATTTAACCAACAGATCTAGCACTTTAAGCATGTTGTTTTAACTATATTTTGTCCCATTTTAAATTTGTTGTGTTCTGTTTTAAGCATTTTTACTTCTATTTTGGACTACCATGAAGCTAATCATGTTTGTGGTATGTTTTGTGTTATTGCACTTGTTTTTCTCTTGCTTGGTAATTATGTGTGCAGATGTCTCCATTCAAGACCTCAGCTGTGAAAGGAGGCAGCAACAAAGGAAAAGAGCCTGTAATTGCTATTAATGATCTTTCACCAAGGCCAAAAAGGACTCGATCATTAATATGAGTTTTTGATCCTGACAAATTCAGATCCTATGCTGCATTTCAGAATTATGCAACCCATTTTCGAGAGGCTCCATTGTTGGTTGAAAGAGCCGTTGATCAACCATCTCTCCTTGACACCAATATTCCCAAATGGTTTGCCACCAAGGATTGGAATTTTCTCCTCTCCAATCTTGATGATGCATACAAGAACTTGGTGAAAGAGTTCTTTGCCAATGCCTTTGTTGAAGGAGAGGAGCTGAAATGTTGGGTTGGATGAAAGAGTTTCTCAGTAACACTGGTTTATCTAGTGGAGATCCTACATATTAACCGGCCAATATTTCCTACACCACCGGTATATGATGAGCTGAATCCAGATGAGGAGGTTCTTCGAGAAGTTTTAGGAGATAATTTGGAGTTTGCATCCAATGGGAAGTCAGTAAGTGTGGCATCTCTATCTCCCGAGTTGAGGCTACTCATAGTGATCATGTTTAGCAATCTCTATCCTTTATCAAACACCGAGTACATGAATCTCGATCGAGCATTATTCTTGCATGATCTGGTCACTGATGAGGAGATTGATGTGTGTTCTCATATTTTTCACATCTTGGCAAAAACAGCTGAATGGATTGCTTCAAGGAGCTATCTTCCTTTCTACCGCCTTATCTCAAAGATTTTGAAGCTCAAAGGCGTGTATCCCTTGGAAGATGAGCATCCATATCCTCGGCCACGTCCTATTAACATCCGCACACTCTATGCCAGTATGAGTCATACCAAAAAGAGTACTAAGCTAGAAAGTCATGTTACTCCAGGAAGTTCAAGCTCTACCTCCCATGCTTATGATGAACAGCTAGAAAACATCATGGCTGCACTTCAAGAGATTAATACCAAAATATTCGGATTAGCTACCATCATGCACTCCCAGCACATTCGCTTCGACACAAAGTTCACATCTCTCTAGACTCAATTGGACCAAATTCAAAGGAAACTAGAACAACATGGAGAATAGCTATTCAATGACAAAAAAGGGGAGATGGTGTTGTTGATAGGGGCTGTAATGATAGGGGGAGAAGTAGCTAATAGGTGCCATTTGTTTATAGTTGTTTTTACTAAAGCTTATAGTACTATGTTTATATTTTAGCTTAATATTCAGTACTTGTGTTTATCTCATTACTTTTGTAGCAATTTTTTTTGTACTTTTAGATGTTGCAAAACTATCTTAAGTACCTCATACTTGTACCCTTGTAGAATCTTGTATCCTAGATGCATATACTTCGTGTATTTTGCATTGGTTATGTGTTGGACATGCAATTGATCATTGCGATTGTACTTTATTGTTTTGCATGTCCGGATGAGTATTTACTAGCTAAATGTTCATTGTTGTCATTCTTTTGTGACTGACCTTGTTTGATCAAGATATGCTTATATGTTTTATAGTGTTTACGAACCTGATCGCACTTTACTTGCTCATGTACGTACCATGTATTTAACTTGTCATAAGCTTAATGAAAGTTTAGTTTATGTGTGAGTGTTTCAGGTTACAAGTATATACGTGCAAGTGCTTCACATCTTCTAGACTTGGTGTGAGTGAGTTTTGCCACTGTTCCCAAACTCACGTTTAAGTCTAGAGTCTATTTTAGGGGTTTTGTTACGAAATAGCCAAAGAGGGAGATTGTAAAGTTGTAATTTACAACTATGTGTTTTATTGGCTTTAATTTCGTGCCAAATTTGATTGTAATTATATTCAATCTTTTGTACCATGTATTTAATGTGGGATTTCATTGTAAAAGTTGTGTGAGAGAGAGAGAGTGTGAAGACTCAAGGCAAATTGAAGACTGGAGTGTTTTCGCGGGTAGCTCGTCACTAACCATCGCATGAAATGATGCATGTGCCCTATACATGACTAGAATGCGAAGAGTCAGGACAGGATGGAGATAGTTGTGTTTCACGAGTAGCTCGTTGGTAAGGCCTTCCTGAGAGACACTCGCGAAATAGTCTGTTTTGCCAGATTATTTTATCTGATGCACACTTTCTGTACCCACACTATATATATCCACATTACCCACAAAATGTAAAGAAGGCTATTCAGAGAGAGAGAGGGGGAAAAAAAAACACCTAAGAGAGGTTTCTACAACACACCCATCTATTAGAGAGAGCTACCCATTCTTAGAAAGAAATCTTTGTAGTATCTTCTCATTCCCTCTTCCATTGTTATACCTATTGAGAGGAGATTTCTACCTAAACACTACCCACACACATTCAAAGTATTAAGAGTGATTTTGGTGCTGCTGGGAAGCATTGGAAGATGCCAAGGATGACAGATGCAACATGGAGCTTGTTGCGGGATCTGGAGAGCTAGACAAGATATGGTTCTGAGAAACCTTGTTGGAGTAGGAGCTTAGAGAGCTTAGGTACATTGGGTATATTAGGCTTGGAGGGTTTCTTGCTCACCCATGTATCCCAATTGATTGTCTAGTGGATCAATTACCAATTGGTGGGCGGCAGAGAGGTTTTTCACCAAGTTCTTCAGTTTCCTCTTCTATAACACATTGGCGTGTTATCTTGTGTTTGCATTCTTCTTCCCTATTCTTTTACTTTTCATTTTACTACTGTGTTATAATGATTATGGGTTAGAGTAGCTTGTTTGTTTATCCACTCGCATTTACTCTCTTTCGCACTTAGTATTAAGTTAGAGTAAAATCAATGGAGCCGTAACTTTAATTTGTGGGTCTAAATAGCTCTTGTGTTTTAACATATTTTCGAGCATTCAATGGCAATTTACCTTTTCCTCATCTAAGGATGGCTTATGATGATACATCTCCGCAACTAGAGGTATTAAGCATCTTTAATTTCATATGGATGTTAATTTCATAGTCATCAATACTTAAATTAGAGAATTCAAGCTACTTTATATACAATAACTATACATAACATCGTCCATAAACATTAGAGAACTTAGTACTTAGCATCGTCCAAAGACATTGTCCTCGCTAGTACTTAGTCCTTTTCTAGGGAATTCAAATTACTTTATGTACAAAAGGACTTTGTTCATGACATCGTCCACAACACATGCCAGTAACTTGTGCTTTTTAGGGAATTCAAATACTAAGAAATATAAGATACTGCTAGAAAACATAAGTGCTATAACATAAATAGATTACTAGTGATCATTAGTAATCTTTAGTCTAGTCCATGCTGACCTTCCCAACGAGTCCTTCTCATTGGTAATACTTCCTTAAATGCTCCACATTCCACGGGTGCTCTAGCTTTCGTCCATCCAAGGCCTCCAAGTAGTATGAACCTCGCCTTTTGGAATTGATAACTTTGTATGGTCCTTCCCAATCAGGTCCTAACTTTCCATTAGTAGGGCCCTTAGTAGCTAGGGACACCCTTTTTAGGACGAGATCTCCAATGTTGAATTGCCTTGGCTTCACCAATGCATCATGGTGCTTGGTCATTAAGTTTTTGTAACGAGCCACCTTCTGTTCTGCACCCATCCTTACCTCATCTATAAGGTTAAGGCTTAGACGAAGCTATTTCTTATTATCCTCATTGTTGTAATAGGCCACCCTATAGCTAGTTAGATTAACCTCTACGGGTATGACCACATCACTTCCATATGCTAACTTAAAAGGAGTTTCTCTAGTTGGAGTCCTTATTGTCATCCTATACACCCAAAGGACACTGGGTAATTCGTTTGGCCATATCCCTTTTGCCCCTTCAAGTTAGGTCTTGTTGACCTTCAGCAAGGATCAATTTGTAACTTCAGCTTGTCTAGTAGCCTGTGGGAGGGTGAAGAGTAATGATTCCTAATCCCTAACTGCTCGCAAAACTCTCTGAAGGGTGTATTGTCAAACTAGCATCTGTTGTCTGAGATGAGCACCATAGGAATTTTGAAGCAGCAGATAATGTTTTTCTAGACAATGCTCTTGACATTCTGCTTAGTGATTTTTTCCAATGGTTCTGCTTCCACCCATTTGGTAAAATAATTAATCCCTACTACCAAAAACTTCATTTGCCTCATCCCCATGAGAAAGGGAGCAAGGATGTCAAGTCCCTATTAGGCAAAGGGCCAAGGGGCCACCCTTGGAGTGAGATACTCTGATGGTTGCCTAAGTATGTTGCTGTAGCATTGACACTTGTCACATGCTTTAATATAAGCTTTAGCATCTGCTTGCATGGATGACAAATAGTATCCAATGTAGACTATCTTATGAACAAGGGACCTAGCCCCTGAGTGGTTTCCACAGGCTCTTTCATAGACGTCTCTCAAGACGTAAAGGGATTCGTCTAGAGTCAGACATCTTAAATAGGGTTGAGAAAAACCCCTTTTATACAACGCCTTGTCTATAAGGACAAACCTTGTTGTTCTTACCCTTAGCTTCCTTTCTTCTTCTTTATCTTCAAGAAGAACTCCATCCTTGAGATAAGACATAATGGGGGAGGTCCAGCTGGTGACTTCGTCTATCTGATTAACTTCTGGAATGTCTATACTTCGAATATACTGGACTTTAACTTGATCTCTTGCTATCTCGTCTGTAGATGCCATCTTGGCTAAGGCGTTTGCTTCTACATTTTCCTCCCTTAGTATTTGTTGAAACTGTGCCGTCATGAAGCCTTTAATGTTATTCCTTAGCTTCACATGTTCCATTCACTTGGCCTATCACCAATTGTGAGTTTCCCTGGACGAAGACTAAATCTGCTCCAAGTGATTTTGCTAACTCCAAGCCTTGAAGTTGGGCCACATGTTCTGCCTCATTATTGGTTGTTTGGAACTATAGACAGACTACATACTCTAGATGATCCCTTTCTAGTGAATGTAAAATTATCCCAATTCCTCTTGCATATGGTGTGGATGATCCATCCACATAAACGACCTACTATTTTACCCCTTGGTCTTCATTTTACTAACTACTGGCAGGATTGAATTCGGCAATGAAGTCTACCAAGACTTGAGCTTTTATTGCTTCTCTTGGTTTATACCACAGATCGAACTCACTAAGTTCTACTACCCATTGGATTAGTCATCTAGCGGCCTCCAACTTTTTCATGGCCTTCTTTAGTAGGTGACTTGTTAGGATGTTGATTAAGAGCTTGAAAATAAGGCCTTAGCTTTCTTGCTGTTGTCACCAATGAAAATGCTAACTTTTCCATTGGCAGATATCATCCTTCTACTCCTCTTAAAGCTTTATTGGTGTAGTAGACGGGCTTTTGTACCTTTCCCTTTTCTTTGATCAAGGCTAAACTTACTACATGAAGGGACATCGCTAGGTAAAGATACAACCCTTCTCCTGGTTGCGACAGGTTCAACAGCAGAGTTAAAGCGAGATAAACCTTCAAGTCTTCAAATGCTCATTGGCACTCTTCTGTCCACTCAAATACTTTCCTTAATACTTTGAAAACGGCAAACACTTGTCAATAGTTTTTGAAACAAAACTGTTAAAGGCAGCTACTTGTCCAATGAGGTTCTAGATATCCTTGGCATTCTTTGGGGGCTCCATGTTCAAGATTGCTTGGATTTTATTAGGATTCGATTTGATCCTTCTCTATAAAACCATAAAATCAAGGAATTTCCCTTATGCAACTCCAAAGGCACATTTTCTTGAATTTAGCTTCATCTTATATAGCCTAAGTGTATCAAAGGTTTCTTGGAGGTCATCTAGATGCTACGTCTCCCTCGCGCTCTTGACTAGCATGTCAGCTACATATACTTCAATGTTTCACCTAAGTTTTGGACAAAACATATGGTTGACTAGCCTCTAGTAAGTAGCTCTTACATTTTCAGACGAAATGACATTACTTTGTAACAAAAAAAAAAGATACTTTGACTTGTGATGAAGGAAGTTTTCTCTTGATCTGTCTCATCCATCTTAATCTGGTTGTACCCTAAGAATGCGTCCATGAAGCTTAGCAACTAGTGTCCTATTGTTGAGTCCACCAACTGATCAATGAATGGAAGAGGATAGTTGTCCTTGGGGCATACCTTGTTTGAATCTGTTAAATCCACGCATATCCTTCATTTACCATTAGCCTTTTTAACCATTACTATATTTGCCATTAGCCTTTAATGGCATTATCTCGTTCTGGGGCAAACACTCTCTTCTTCTAACAGACGGCCTTGTAGGATGGACACACGTTTGAATGATGAGTAATCACCTGTGGGTAAATCTTAGGCATGTCTTCATAGCTCCAAGCAAAACCTACACACTTTTGTTGGAAATTTAGACCCCTTAAACCAACCAGATTGCGTAGCCTAGTTAATTAGTCAAGTTGTTACTTAGTCAAATTAAGCAATTCTAGGTTAAAACAATCAAACAATCATATCAAGAATATATAGCAGCGGAAAAGTAAATAACACAAGATATGATCACCTAGGAAAACCAAACCGGTAAAAACTTGGGGAGGATTTTACCCACCTATCCTCAAGGCAAACCTGAATCCACTATGAAAGAATCGAAGTTCATACAAAAGGACTACAAGCTCCCCGCTCGACTTCCTAATGCTACCTACCAGTAGAACTTACTGACACGACCACGTGCAAGCTCCGAATCCACGGACTCCTTCTTTCTTGGACTCTTCAATCAAGTACAAGCACCCTCGCTTGTGTATCTTTAAGTTCTTGAATCTGCAACTGAATGTTTTAACTCTTCTTTAAATTTCTTAGAAATTTTCAAAGATTTAGATAATTCCTTACGAAGAGTTTCAAAAGCATCAAAAAAATCAACAGAAACAATAGTGTCCTTTTTATTCAAAACATCACAGGCATCAATAAAATCAGTAGAAGCATTAGCAGAAACATGATCAAAAAGACACTTCAAATTATCCATGACAACAGGGGTCAAGGATCAGCTCTTAGATCAAAAGATCTAAAACAGAAGAGCTACCCGCTCTGATACCACTTGTTGGAAATTTTGACCCCTTAAACCAACCAGATTGCGTAGCCTAGTTAATTAGCCAAGTTGTTACTTAGTCAAATTAAGCAATTCTAGGTTAAAACAATCAAACAATCATATCAAGAATATATAGCAGCGGAAAAGTAAATAACACAAGATATGATCACCCAAGAAAACCAAACCAGTAAAAAACCTGGGGAGGATTTTACCCACCTATCCTCAAGGCAAACCTGAATCCACTATGAAAGAATCGAAGTTCATACAAAACGACTACAAGCTCCCTGCTCTACTTCCTAATGCTACCCACCAGTAGAACTCACTGACACGACCACGTGCAAACTCCGAATCCACGGACTCCTTCTTTCTTGGACTCTTTAATCAAGTACAAGCACCCTCGCTTGTGTATCTTTAAGTTCTTGAATATGTAACTGAATGATTATCAAGGTTTTGATAATATCTCCACCTTGAAAACCCTAAGTTTTGTGTAAAGGAAAGCTCCTCAAAGATCTCACAAGAGAGTTACACAAAACAGCAATATGAGCAACAAAGACTTAGAGAGGTTTGGGTACAAAACCCTAAAAATAAAAATGAGGCACAAGAGGCACTCTAATCTCTCTCTCCAAAAGTTCTCAAAAACGTGGCTTAGGGTTTCCTTTATATAATGGGAGAATTAGATCTGAAACCCTAATCCTTAATGGGCTTAAGCTACTGTTTAGGCCGACTTAAAATTCTGCAGATACGATTTTCGATCGATCGAGCCTGTTCTTCGATCAATCGAACCAGGCAGAATATGAAATCTTCTTCCTGCAGCTTGTATGTTCTTGAATCTTGACTTGAATCACCTTGAGCATTGTCTAATAAAACCTATGGACTCTAAGATCTATATCTAGACAAGTTTGTGTTCACGATTTGCCAATTGTTCTAAACATTTAGAACCTAACAACTTTTTTTAAGGAATCCGACGAGATCCTGCTTCATCTTCTCCAATGCCATACTTCGTTGGGAATTTGATAGATAAGTGGTAGGTGGATGTTGCAGCCCTCTAATTGTCCAAAGTTAGTTGTCCAGTAATGGCATTGTATGAGGATGAACAGTCTACAACAAGAGCCAACCATGACTGGCAAGGAGATGGTACCTACTGGTAGAACCTTCATTCCTCCAAACCCAATCAATGGCACAATCATTAGTCGAAATAATTCCTTATTAATCCTCATTTACTGGAAAGGAGGATAGCATATGATGTTTGCTAAACTACCATTATCTATTGACACCCTTTTAGTCGGTGAAAATAATGGCCGGCTCATCTTCTTCGATCATCCTTGGTGGTGGTCCAAATATTTGAACATTCTGGACTTCCTACAAGTAGGTCTACTTGGCTTTAGACAAGCTTGCTGTTGATATATCCCCTACAATAATTCTTATTTCTCTAAGCGGTTGACACATTAGCTCTTTTGCTTTACCCTTCATTGGCTGTCTTTCATCCTTGTGGTCTCGCCTAAGAAATTTTTTTAACTTTCCCTGTAATGAAAGCTTCAATCTACTGCTTCAAGTCATAGCATTCATCTGTATCATGTCCATGATCACAGTGAAAACGATAGTACTTGCTTTTGTTCCATTTGCTAGGGTCTCATTTCATCCTCTTGGGCCACTCCAAGGATGGATTGTCTTTGATATGCATTAATACTTGATTAAGCAAAGTATTCAAGGGGGTGTAGTTAGAGTATTAGCGGACCTTGCTCTGGATGGTGTATATAACCATTGTCTAGCCATTCACCTTTCTTCTTTTTCTTGATAATAATCGTGTCTTTGACATTCATGAAACTTTGGGTTGAATGTATCAATTCAACCATCGTCTGTGGCTCCTAGTTATATAGCTTATGGATAAACAAGTCTGAACTAACACCATTGTAGAAAGCTGCTAAGAGGATCTTGTCATCCATGTCATCCACTAACAAGGCTTCTCTATTAAAGCGGCTAATAAAAGAAGGCAGACTCTTGTTCTCTCCTTGTTCTGTGCTTAACAAGTTAAAAGAGGAACTCTTTTGCCTCTGACCTCCAACGAAGTTGTTGACAAATAACTTACTTAATTCTTGAAACAAGGTTATGACATTTTGTGGTAACTTACCAAACCATACCGTGGCCGGGCCTTTCAACGTGGTAGGAAAGGCTCAGCATATGATCTCATTTGGAACACCTTGGAGATGCATGGTTGTCTTGAATGTAGCAATGTGATCACAAGGATCACGCGTCCTATCATACAAGTCTAGGGTAGGCATTTTGAACATGGAAGGCAGGGGATGACTTGTGATGGATGCAATAAATGGGGAATCAATCCTATGGATGAGATCATGTACATGGTTTACTCTCCTAATGGAATCCTTCATCTCTTCCATGGCTCTTTCCATCTAGTCCATCTCCCTTTCCAAATGTGGTACTATACGAGTAACAGTACCTCTAAACTAGTCTTCTTCAGCATTATTCTCAGCCCCTTCATTCTCTGAATTCAAGCCTTATTCTTCACCACGTTGTTGTTGATGCTGTCTATTAACTTCTCTAGTTAACTCTAGGTTTTGTGTGTCAGTTCTGCCATTGCTGCTACCATGGACTACAACTGTTGTTGGACGATCATCAGGGGTGCTAGTGCATGGTTTGGGTGACTGAAAGCATTTTCGCTCTCTAGGTGTCCTAGACTAGTAGCCATTAACTTAGTTCGAACCATGCAACCTTTCTGTCTTGGAAAGCTAAGAAGTTAACACTTTGAAATTTAACGAATTAGTTATTTTTCCCCACAGATGGCGCTAACTAATGATGTACGAAAATCAGTAGGCTGAAATACTTTGGGCTATGGTGATGGCTGTAGGTCCTGAAAAGAAAGAAAGGAACTGTCAAGGGTGACCGGTATAACCTGACAAGGACCCTCCAATGGTTAAGTCAGTTTTCTCTCTAGAACACAAGGAAGAGAAAAATAGTGAATGGTGGGACTTACCCTAGGTGAATAGAGCTTGATCCTTTTTATAGAGAGTTAGAAGTGGGTCTATTTGTTCGAATCCACCACAATCGTGGGTGATGTGGGTGGTTAATGGATGAGATAAGGAACGTGGGGCAAACTATGGGGAATTCTCTCCACATTTTAGGAGTAATGCATTATGACCTGATTACATGGAGCCTTATGAGAAGTTTTCTTGTAAAATTTACCAAGTATTCTATGGTCATCCATGCCCTTGTCAATCCTGGATGATCACCATTAAGTGGTCGTTACCTTGTGGACGAGTATAGGTCATACTTAATACCACTGTTAGACTTTTCTCCTTTTAAGGTTTTCTAGGTGCAATTAGGTTATGGTTGTGATAACACTGCCTAAACGAACACTAAGGACAAACATTGTTAGACGAGCCCCATCAAGATTTAACCCTAAATCTAATGCTACCTCATGTAGTACTTACTCACGTGACCACAAGCAGCTCTGAATCAACGAACTCTTCTATTATGAATTTGTTGCACATAAACGCTCCAGTTTGTGACTTTGAGATCTCCACTCAAAGATTTAAATCATCAACTATGGTTAACTTGATTTGCAGCAACTTATTCCACTAGTACTAGCAGTATTGATTAGATCTCCAGTAGATGCTTACGAGTTAGATGGTTACAAAACCTCACAGATCTCACATGAGTAACTCACAAGTCTTGAAAAACATGTATTAGGGTTTCCCTTTTATACTTAGTAGTGTTGAACTCAAACCCTAAACGTTTCGCGGGCTTTTGGGCCCTTTTTCAAATTCTGCAAAATCGCAGTTCGATCAGTCGAGCTCTTCAAAATTTGAATTCTTCTTTCTACAGCTTGTATGTTCTTGAATCTTGACTTGTATCAACTTGAGCAATGTCTAAACCTCTTCTAAGACACAAATATCTTATACTAGACATGTACTCAGTTTGCCTACATACAATAAAATTAGAACCTAAACATTTAATGCTAAATATTTAGAACCGAACAACATCCCCCTTTGGTAATCCGTGACAAAACATACATATAGCATGTATTGCTCAAATTCAAGAACTAACCCAATACAAGTTATTGCCCAAAACAATTCAATCATAATCTACTATCTACAAGTTGCAATAATAGGCAACAACATCATGAAAGTATTAACTTGTAAATTCTTGAAACACTAAAAACAAACAATAAACACATATGTGGAAAATACAGTATAATCATAACTTAGTATCACAAAACCAAAATAAAACAAGATATCAAAAGGAAATCAACATCACAATAATCATCAAGTTTGTGAAACAAGTTATATAAAAATAAAAAAACTCTCCAAAACCAAACAAAATAATTCTCCAAAATAAATAAATAAATAAAACTCCCCCAAAATACATACAACATCTCTCCCTAATTATAAAAACTCAATCACACTACCACTACCCCTTTTTGTTACGTATTGCCAAAGGCAATCAACTTAGTCATCCGAGGGTGGAGGTGGTGCAAAAGAACTCCTATATTCTCTAAACTCTACTCTTAAAGTATCAACATCAATGATCAAAGAGTTCAAAAGTTATCCATGAGCCGCCTAAGTCGTCATAAATGTCTCCATCATGGTATGGCATGATGACTGTATCTCTAGAACTCTCTCAAGCATAGAGCAAAGAGATGGAGAAGCCCTATAAGGACCGATAGCAACAACAGCAACATCCTCATCATCATCATCAATAGTTGCAATACTATCAAAATGCTCATCTCTAAGTGTAGGTTCCACTCTTTGTCTCTTTTTAGTTCCTTCACTTTGTTCATTTGTCTTCTTTTGAGCACTGAGTTGCTTTAGAGAAGTAGCTCCTAAGGGTGCCATTTGATGAAAAAGCTCAGAAGAGAAGGTACTCTCAAACTCAAGATATTCTAGGATCATAAGGATAGAAACAAGATTGAAAAGTCTCTACTTCTTAGATGTATTTCTGTGGACCTCAACTATAGTTTGAATGAAAAGAGAGGGGAGATAGATAGAAGCACCAATGATAGGAGCATAAAGGAATATACACCTATCAATAGGAATGGTAGGCACATGAGAAATAGGAAAGACATTATGACAAGCAATAAGTGACATCAAAATCAAGATCATTTGAATAAAGACTAAAAAAAATCACACAATTAAGCAAAAAGTAACACAAATTAGTGAAGTGCAAAAGAATGCTTATGAAAGCTAAATAAGGTACACTAACATCATTGGCCAACCATAATTACACACTAAATGGTGTACAATAAATAAATAAATATATATATATATATTAACTTTTTAAAGAAAAACTTAAAAACATCCTAATCAACCCAGAATGAAATGCAGAAAGTAAAATCCTAAATAAAACATTTTGTCCAAAGAATCAAGAGATGAAGCACGTGGACCTTGTTAAACAGGCTCATTTATGATGAGTCTTTTACATCCACATCTTCTTAGATGCAGACTGAGAATTGGAGTTTCTAGATAGATAAGATTGATGAATAACTCTGAGATTGGCATAGAGGCTAAGAGCTTTTACCAACTCATGAATAAGTGTCATTGGATCTTATGATTTTGGCACACACTTTTTGTTTAGTTGCTTGCTTGCTAGCATGCAACTTGAAGTAGTTTAGGCAAGTCTGCCCAGCTCCACCATAGAAGTGACAAAACCGCTGAAGTTTATGTTGTTTCTTACCTACGGGATGAGCAGGTTGCTTGGGTTTAATGTCACTTAGATCTACCCTGATTCTCCTAGTATAACTTATTCCTTTTGAACCCTTACTTCCAGTTTAGGCACAGACGCAGGAGGAACAAACTTAGTATGAGTCAACAAAGAGGAAGAATCAATCTTAACACAATCTAACCCATTCTTGTCAAAAGAAGACTTTTGAAAACTTAAAATGTTATCAAGCTTAAAACTAGAAGTCCTATCAAGTTGTTCTCTGGCAACACTCAATTCAATTTCAAGCCCTTTAACCTTATCAATAAAGTCATGTTCTCAATTTTAATAGCATTAAGTAGTTTATTTGCATCAAACAATTTAACTAAAAGGTTTTTCTTTTTAAGTTCAAGAGTGTCTATCTTTTTCAAACCATGGTCAGTATTAATGGCATCTTTTGCTGTAATCTTGCATAGCTTGTTGCAAGCCTCTTGCAAGCCAGCATTCTCAGAGGGTTTCCCATCAGAAGGGCTCTCATTGACAATCACAAATTCATCTTTCTACAGCTTGTATGTTCTTGAATCTTGACTTGTATCAACTTGAGCAATGTCTAAGCCTCTTCTAAGACACAAATATCTTATACTAGACATGTTATTTTACTCGGTTTGCCAACATACAATAAAATTAGAACCTAAACATTTAATGCTAAATATTTAGAACCTAACAAAAACCATGATCACACCAAAATACTTCTAAGATCATACTTACTTAGATTCTTAAGAGATCTAGTAGTTATTAGGCAAATAAAGTAGTCCTTAGGCTTTGTAGAAGATTTTATGCTTGTAAGTTACTTCCATGATATTTGTGATCTTATTAAATTAAGTATTGTTGGAAAATTTGGATACAAAACACACAGTGGAAGTAACAAACATGGATCTATTTCATTCATGATTGATAACATGCACTATGTAAATTTCAGAATTTAAGAACAAGATAGCGTACCTTGCTGCGGTGAAATTAAAAAAAAAAAATTAGAATTACTTGGGAGCACTTTTAATCTTCATTCCAATTCCACTTTACGCCTAAGAAGTGTGGTCTCTCAATCAGTTTCCAATGGAGAATAATCAAGTGGCTTCACTCACACATGCATACCATTTCACAATAATGTCTCTCTTTGTCCTTTTCACTAATGAAAAAATTTTGTATGTTTCTCCATTTATAACTAACTGATTATCTAATTGGACTGACCTATTGGGCCTTTCCAATTGGTCTTTAGTGTGTGGCTTGGAGTGGGACTAAGAGGGACCAATAAGATACTAGCTCCAATAGGCCTTGGGCTTTTCTGTCAACACTTGACAAGTTCAAAGTTACCATTAATTATATTTAATACTACTATATAAATATAATTGCACTCTAGGTCTTATTAATAAATTATATTCCAAGACTTTATTTACATGCAACCCCTTCATAAAATATTTGTAGTAATACAAAATCATGAATGTAGACTATCACTTTGTAAATTACTACATCTTAATCCTTGAGTACCCGGTTTAATCCTTTAGTTATTCATCATATATTTATGAAATCCAACTTCATAAATATATGCTTTAGTAATTATTTACTAAAGTAGTTAGCCCTAACATTCTGAGTAACAAACCCATTAAACTTATCTCAAGGGAATATTTTGTATCTCCGTTAAGAGACTATGAATTCCATCTTGAGAATATATGTTCCATCAATACTAAATGTGGCTGCCCAACATACTGAGGTTTTGATCGTTATTTTAGATATTACTCCTGATATATCAAAGCAACCTACACTTCATGATCAGGTCCATTATTCTCTCAAGATTAAGAGTTCATGTAAATATATAAGTCGTAAGATTTATTATTCAACTGACAGTTATTAAGAGAATAATAAATCTCACAGCGGTCCAGTTCAATATGTTTTAACTCTTAAAACATATCAACATATCAACTAAAAGTCACCACTTTCATGATCAAGATAAATCATCTTAGTTAATATATTATAGTCTTCGCAGATGAAACCCCAAATTTCATCACCGACTATGAACTAAATTTTGAGTTTACAAAGGACTTGTGATTAATATCTTCTGTGACTTTTCACATAAATCGCATACTATGCATCTCATAGATTCTATGATAATGTCCGAATATTCATGTTATCATTATTTCAAATAATAATAAAACAACTTTATTAATTACAATATTAAGTCATACATCATGTCATACATAATATCATACAATAGAATTTAAGGGCATTAATCCTAACAAGTATTAGAGAAGTTTGATGCAATATTTAATTATTTTATTTATTTTATCTTTGATCCCAATTCCTGTTTGCTTCAAATAAATTTGATGTTAGAGAAATCACTTAGGCTTTAATCTGGTATAATTCATGTAATTGACATTATTTCGAGATGATTTGCTTTGGGTTAAATTATTTTGAGATGATACACTTCAAATTTGTTTAGATTGATTAGGCTTACTTCGAATCAAAGCACTTGGACTCGATTTATTTAGGAATTAACCACATCAAAATAGTTCAATTTACTTCGTATCAATGGCTATAGTGACGACTTAAAGCTTGGTAACTCAGACTCAATAATTCAATTTAGTCATTTAGGAACTTAGAATTCCAGGAATCAAGGATATTTTATTCTTATTGTAACTCGCACATTTTTCATAAAGACATTTTAAGTGGGGTCTTTCTAAAACCCAGAGCTAGTCTTCAAAGTCAGATTTTCACTTCAAGCTATAGCAATAACACTTTAATTCTCTTAGTGTCACTCAGAGCACAGGGCTTGTGGGGTCAACCCAAATGTTTGTAAACAAGAAATATAAGGATAATTTTTATTTATTTATTATTTACTACTTTTTATTTGTGTGTATGTTGTTACGATCGAGAAGGAATATAAGATGATATTGTAATTAATTTAGAAAGAAAAGACAGAAAGGTAGGGTTCTTTTTTTTTTCTTTTTTTTTTCTTTTTTTTGGATACAGAGAGAGGTAGGTTTGGTTCGCCCTGAAAGGCGCACCCATATATGCTTTCCGAATCAGACCATCATTTTCTTGGCTTCTCATTGGTCCCTTAGAAAAAAATGATTCAGGTTTCATAATTAAACTTTTACGTGGAAATATTTGCTTCTCTAATTTAAACCAATCAACATATATTTGAAAACATACATGTCTGGAGCTTCTCTTCTTGGAAAGGTCACAAAGAACTAACCCCCAACGTGGTGATTTATTTCTTCCCTTTTCACTCTGTTTTTTTGTCCACTCTTTCTTAGCGTGATGAGCCTTCTTTCATCCCCACCAATTAGTTTAGCCACACCAAAAGTTGCTACTTTCTACATCTTGATATGGCTCATGTCATTACTCTACGTATTTGTAGAGGTCACGTTGTTATTATTTGGCATGGTTAATCATCTCTTCCTATTAATATGCAAATGTAGAAAAATATATATATAATATCTTGCATAAGATTTATAATAATAAAAAAATGTGATAAGTGAAGAGAGTTTAGAGAGAAAGTGAAGAGATGAGGGAGATGAAGAGAATGAGGACGAAAAAAAAAAACGGTTGGTAACCGTTGGGAAAATGAAAAGGTAGGAACACACCTGATGGCTAAACTACATGTAATTTAGGCCTCACCACTAAAGTACGTGTAGTTTAGTAATGAACGGCCAAAAAATAAATAAAGAAATAAATAATTTTCAAAAAATAAAAAAGAAGAAAAAATCTCAAGATTGCCTCAATTATGAACAAAGTCACCAAGGACCCCTCTAGTGAGTTGTAAAGGAAGCAGATGACTCTTCCCCCAATGAAGCATGTACATCCCAATACCATTTCCAGTAGATCACATACACTCAAGAATACTAGCCCTAGTAAGGAAGCAGAAGATTCTTCCTTAGTAGATCAAGCATATCTTGAATAGCATCCCTATGGAGGAAGCAGAAGATTCTTCCCCGATGGATCAAAGCATATTTAAACTATCCCCATTAAGGAAGTAGAAGATTCTTCTCTAGTGGATCAAGAATATTTAGAATATCATCCCCATGGAAGAGGCAAGAGATTCTTCCCCAATGGATCAAAGCATATTTAAACTATCCCCAATTAAGAAGCATAAAATTCTTTCCTAGTGGATCAAGCATATCTAGAACATCATCCCAATGGAGGAGGCAGGAGATTCTTCCCTGATGAATCAAAGCATATTTAAACCATCCCTAGTAAAGAAGCAAAAGATTCTTCCCTAGTGGATCAAGCATATCTAGAGCATCATCCCCATAGAGAAGACAGAAGATTCTTCTCCGATGGATCAAAGCATATTTAAATAATCCCCAGTGTGGAAGCAAAAGATTCTTTCTCAGTGGATCAAGTACACCCAAAGTATCTCCAGTGAGGAAGGAGAAGATTCTTCCTCAAAGTCCCCGGCATACCATGAAGGAAGCAGAAAATTCTTCCCTAGTGGACAACACATCTGCAAAGTTACACTACTCCTCAGCAAGTCCATTTCTACTACTCAACGAATTTCTCGTCCCCAAATAAGAGGCAAAAGATTCTTCCCGATACATACCTACTCCTCATCGAGTTTTCACCACCCTTGGAGGGTCTAACAATCAAGACTACTCATGCACATATCCTCCAGGAATTGAACATGCAGGCACAGTAGAAAAAGGTAGAGATAGAGATAAAGAAAGAGACCAAGGTCAACTTGAGGCAAGAGTCTCACCGAAAAAGGTAGAAAAAGAAGTGAAGAAGACAAGAGGAGCGAGTCACCTAGAGAAGTTTAAGGCAAGAATCCTGGATGGACACCATAGAGACTGTATTCTTTTGTTATTTGTTAGGTTAGCTTGCAAAAGCAACCTTGGTTGTTTTCTTTTTTTCTTTTTAATGACTCTAGGATAGTAAGTCACTTGCCACTGCTTGCAAGTGGCAAAATAAGTTCTAGGATAATGAACCTATCGTTGCTTATTTCCTGAGCAACAAAGGTGGGACTTTAAACATACGAATCCCATGTAGCTCTCCGAAATTGCACCCACCCCATGTATGTGTCACGTGTGTTGTGTACGTGGGTTGGGCTCGAGCAATGCGTCGAAACAAAATGTTTTGTCTCTTATCCTTTTGATTCCATTAGCAAGGCTCAAGAATCAAAATATGGGCATCTATAAACACCAAATTTTGTACCCCTTATGACTCGAGCCCTTGTTCCCCAATGATGCCTAAACTCTAAGGCCTAAGGCCAGTTTAGAGCCCAATCATATATCAAATTGTCTTGAAGAGTGGTAAAGTGGAAAATATAACATTTTAAATGTAAAAAAAAAAAAAAAAAAAAAAAAAAAAAAAAAAA
>NW_027069565.1:1499904-1566208 GCF_002906115.3 Quercus suber
AATGTGCGGAATATGATAACAAGCTTATAACAGAATTGATAAAACAATCTAAGCCAAATATAAACACATCCACAACAGTAAATATAAGGCAAAGATAAAGGAAAGAGAGATGCAAACACACGGACAACACACGATGTGTTATCGAAGAGGAAACCGAAGTCCTCGGCGTAAAACCTCTCTGCCGCCCTCCAAGCGGTGATAAAATCCACTAAAGAATATAGTTGGGATACATGAACAGCAGAAGACCCTCCAAGCCTAATCTACCCAAGTACCTAAGCCCTCCAAGCTTCTTGCTCCAACGAGGTTACGTCGAACCTATTTCTTCTTTAGCTTACTGGATTCCGCTACTTGACTATAGCATCAACCAATGTATATTGGTTACTTCCCAAACTGCTTTCCTAAGCACCAAATGGACCTTTTTACAGACGTGGGTGTGGTGAGATAAGGGTTTGGTAAATAACCTCTTAAGGGTATGACAATGAAGAGGAACAGAGTAGAGGAATTTGTAGAGTCTCTTTATAGGAAGATTGGGGATGAGGCAATCTTGTTTTTCTCTAAGGTTTTCTCTCACAAAATTCTCTCTGGAAGCTCTCTCAATATGATGGGTATAAGGGTGTATATATAGTAGGGTGAGAAGGGAATGCAAAACATCAGTTTTTGCCAAATAGGGCAAGTTGGCGACTTGGTCTTGCGGCTTGTCCAAGTCGCGAGTTCAAGTCGCGACGTAACGGCCTGGCTAGTCTGGAACTTTTGTCCTGTAGCGTGACAGCTGGCGCGACCCTTCAGCTCCCAGTGTGCCTCTCACATGCCAACTTTTGGCGGCTTGCCAGTCGCAATCCACCCGCGAGCCCTAGCCACGAGCCTCTGTTTTTCTTGCACACTCTTAAGCTTTTCTTCACATCTTCTCACACACTACCCTTACAATTTTCCCACCTAAATACAGGATTGCTACGTGCTAAATTACAAGCAAATTGGTCACGGAATAAAGCCAATTAAATGGTTGATTAAATTCAACCTTACACCTTGTTTGATATGAATGGTATAATAGGGTTTCACATGTAAAGGTTTTTCATGTGCGTATAGGTTTGGCTCTCTTTTGTTTAAAGGTAGATATGTATGTGTTTTAGGATGAATGATGCCATGTTTGTATATATACATGTATGTGTAGTGTGTGTGTGAGTTAGAATATAAATGTTGAACAAGTTTTTGTCATGGTTAAGACTAAGAGACAATGATGGGAGGCCAACCTTAAGGTTGGGTCGTCTTAGGTGTGTTGATACTGTATTTAGTCAACCCTCAATTTGCATGCCGAACCCTGAAAAACCCAAAATATCTTTTTCTCTCCTTGGAGTCACAAGAACATATATAATGGCGTGGCGTAACCCATTTGGACCCCGGAGCACTCAAAGTACCTTTTTCAACCAAAATGACCAAAATTCCCCTGGTTAGCCCTGGGTTGACCAAAAGTCAAACAATATTAAAATCCCCACAAAACAACTTTTTTCATGGTTTTATATCAAACCTGAGCTCCTTAGATATTTTTAGCAATTTTAACCAAGTTTGACTCGGAGTTAATCTTGGGTGGGTCCAAAAACACTGATTTTGATCCAAATGTTGGAATAGATTGAAACCAATGCCATTATTAAGATAATCAAATTTTCATTCCAATGAATATTTATGGGTCGAAATTGGAGTTAAAACGGTTGAGATATTGAGAAAGTTGTGAAAAGCGCATCAGCATGCTTCCCAGGGTCATAACTTTTGATCCAGTCATTGGAATTTTAATTTCTTTAGTTATATGAAAACTAGACATCCAGAGCTTTCCAAGGAAACTAAGATCACCTTAATCCGAGTCTGGGAAGACCTTCACATGTGCGTTCGAAGTTAGAACCCAAAAAGTGCATGAGGACAAAATTACTGACGTCAACCGAGCCTAACCCGGTGGCACTTGTATGGCCTTCAATACGGCCCGATGGCCCTGGAAAGGCCGCTGAGCCTCGGTAAGCATGCCAAGGTCTAGAAATAGCCCCTGGCACCCCAAATTGGATGAGAAGGGTAAAAGGGAGGGTTTTGGGGAGCTATTTTGGGCGTTTTTTGGCATTTTTTCTCTCTTTTCTCACCATATTTCTCTATAATAAACACAAAAACACATAAAAGCTTCTTGATTCTTCTCTCTTCTCCAAAAATACAAGGTAGTGTTCATACCCCCCATCTTCCTCTCCTTGGTACCATACCTTGGATTTAAGGTTTAAGAGGTATGGATGTAGCTTTTTAGCTACTATCCATACCCCTTTTTCTTTAAAGCTTCATCAAGATTTTTATCCTTTCTTTTTGCTTGAATAACATGATTTATTGCTTTCTTTAGCATGTTTCTTGCTTTATTTGTGCTTCTAACTTAAATCTACATGCTTTATGCTTTATGCCGTGCTAGATGCTTAGATCTTTTTTTCCCATGTGTTGTTTGGCTAGATCCACACATTTCTATGCTTGTTTACATGTCCATTTGTCTTTCCTATGTGTTTCATGCTTTATGCCATGTTTTCTTATGTTTTGTTCCTCTTTTTGCTCTATGGTGATGTTGGGGTTACATGCTTATATGCTTATGTGATGTCTATGGTTATGCTTTGCTCGAATCTATGTGTTCGTGTGCTTTTCGCCATGTTTGATGCTTAGATCCGCATCTGCACATGTTTATATGCTTAGATTCATGTTCTTCCATGTTTATGTGCTAGCCTTCACGTATACACACACGTTGCCATGCCCAAGCCTAAATCTACATTTTTTTACATGCTTGCATGCTCAGATCTAGGTTTTTGCATGCTTATATGTCCAGATCTACATTTTTACATGCTTGCATGCTCGGATCTAGGTTTTCACATGTTTATATGTCCAGATCTATGTTTTCATACGCTTGTGTGCTTGGATCTATGCTTTGCTTGCTTTATGCCATCTTCCATGTGTTTGTGTGCTTAGGCCTAGACCTTGTTTGTCATGCCATGTGCTATTGTAGCCCTTTTGTCACTTTATCTTTCTTTCTTGTGTTTTGGCTTATTGTTTCAGACCCGATCTAGACCATGTAGTCTTTGTCACTATCCGCACACCTTTGCCTATATCATCAAAGGGTTTAGATCACCCATCACATGTCTATGCTTGCTATCTTCCATGTTTTATGCTTGTGTTAGCCCCTCTAGTTCTAGGCCTTGCCACGTTTAATGCCCTTAGCAAGTCATGGTGTTGTGGTTACATCCGACGCCCATGAGGCCTTGTTCGGATGTAACCACTTGGGGTGCATCGCCATGATACTAGCTACTTCATGCATACCTTTCCGCTTTTCCTCTCCATGCGATGATATGCTTACCATGCTTGTTTATGCCCCCACGCTTACTTACATGTCCATGCATGAGTCTTGCTTGTTGGTGTATCGTCCATGCTTCAACACAATGAAGTCATGGACATTCTATCCAAACCTACATTTGTCCTTCACAGACACCGTTTGTTCTCTTGTTTGTGTGCCCCTTTTGCTTGTTTGTTTGTTTTCTAGCTTGTTTGCTTGCTTGTGTGTTTGCTCGCATCCTAGTTGTTATGCTTGCCATATCTATCTTGCTATTTAAAGCCCCTCATTCCTTCTCCCTTTCTCCCTTAGATGATATGGATTAGGTATATCATGTCTTGTACCATTCGTCCTCATCTCTAGAGTATGGCGACCCCTGTTTACTTTCCTACACCTATATTTTGGGCCATGCTCTAGGGATGTAGGCATTTACTTTCCTACTCTGTGTGCTTGCATTGTGTATGATGTATGTATATATATATACCTGCTCACCCCCCTCCGATGTGATTGTCACAATCCATGTCACCTAAGGCAAGCGATGCCTAGTTTTTGCCGTGAAAGTAAGGTGACATGTCGCCGAATTTTTGCCACAGAAATTTGGTACTCGACTCGAATGCCATAGGAAAGCATAGATTGGGACCACACCCTTTTAAAAGCCAAACCTTAAAGCCCTTATGCATGCAAAGCCCCAAAAGCCAATGTTGAAATCATTTTTACTGCCAATCTCCAAAAATTAAGGTTTTATCAAAACAAAGTGAATGTTCAATCAGTGTATAAAACACTATGAACATTTAGACCCCCAATATACAAATTACCAATTCAAGCTTAATATCAAACAATGTATATGTGGAAAAAGAATATAAGCTTATATCATAATTAATAAACAATCTAAACCAAATAAAATCACATCCACAGCAAAAATTAAATGGCAAAGATTAAGGAAAGAGAGATGTAAACACAAGGACAACACAACGATGTGTTATCGAAGAGGAAACCGAAACCCTCGGCGTAAAACCTCTCCGCCATCCTCAAGTGGACAATAATCCACTAAAGAATAAAGTTGGGATACATGAACAGCAGAAGACCCTCCAAGCCTAATCTACCTAGTGTACCTAAGCCCTCCAAGCTTCTTGCTCCAACGAGGTTATGCTAAACTTTTGTCTTTTTTAGCTTACCGGATTCTACTATAGCCTATAGCATTAACCAATAACCATTGGTCCCTTCCTAATTGCTTCCCAAAGCACCAAATAACCTTCTCATAGATGTGGGTATGGTGATAAAAGTATTTGGGTAAGAACCTCTCAAGGATGTAACAATAGAGAGGATAAGAGTAGAGGAATTTGAAGAGTCTCTATGTGAAGATTGTGAATGAATCAATCTTGTTTTTCTCTAGGGTTTCTCTCCCAAAATTCTCTCTAAAAGCTTTCTACATTTCGTGGGTATAAGGGGTATTTATACTAGGCTGAAAGCGGAATGCGAAGAGTCAGGTTTTTCAAAATAGGGCTGGCTGGTGGTTTGGCCCCGCGACTTGACTAAGTCGCGAGTTCAAGTCGTGAGCTAACAAAACGGCCAGGTTGGAATTTTTGTCTTGTAGTGCTCTAGCTGGCGTGATTGTTTATCTTCTTTGCATGCTTCACTTGTGTGCGGCAATTAGTGGCTTGCCAATCGCGAGTCACCTGCGAGTCCCAGCCACGAGTCTCTGCATCCTCGCACAATTTTGAGCATTTCTTCACACTCTCTCGCTCACTACCTTTACATGGTTCCCACCTAAATACAGGGCTACTAATTGCTAAAATACAAGCAAATTTGACACGAAATAAAGCCAATAGAATGGTTGATTAAATTCAACCTTACATAAAGGACTATCCTTAGGACAGTCGTTGTGGGGTGCCTAACACCTTCCCCACACGTAACCAAACTTCTAGTCCTAAGAATCAAGATTTTTTTTCCATCCACATTAGATTAGGAAAAATAAATATTTTTCTTAACTTAAGATTGGTAATAAAATCAACTAGAAAAAGGTGACCAATCACACCTTAGAAAAGCCCAATGATTGGTGGTGACTCTACTCACCTTTGGTAATAACCTAAAATTTGGCCTAGATTCCTGCCATAATGCCAAAGGTAGACCTACCTTCCTCCACCAAGAGAGAGAGCACCCGAAGCTCCATGTGAACCATACACATTCATTGAGAGGGGCCTCCAACGGGCCCCGCTCGTGCAAGAGCTATCGCCACGGCAAGTGGTCGAATGAAGGCCCACAGCGACAGCGGTCTTTTCACTGCCGTTCCGAGATCGAGGCCAGGCATCAATAAGGTGCCTAACACCTTCCTAAGAATGTACCTAAACTCTGAACCTATATCTCTAGTAGTAAGATCATAGGTCCTTCGAGAGGGCGCTATATATATGGTTCCTAGACCATTACAAAAACTAGGTGGCAACTCCCCTTGTGTCCACACTCCACTAGCCTATCTCAAAGCATCTACCTACAATAGAACTGATCTTAGAATTCAAATTGCTTGAAACTCGATAGATTAACAACTATCAAGGAGGTATCAGCATATGCAGTTTCAACTTTTCTTCAGTAGTTCTTTAATTTTTCTTGTGTATTCAATAATATTAATTGTATAGTCACATTAAGGTCTTCTTGAACACACTAGAAATTAGGACTCAAATATATATAAAGTGAATTTTGTCTCAAGATATTCCAGTTTACAAATATGACCCTTACATTCCTAATTAATCATTACAAACTTCTACTAGTTGGGTAAAGGGAGATTTTGTTAAGATGTACAACCACCAATACAACCCCCCTTTTTACCCCTTAATGGTAATATTGCCTAATTAAACATTACAAACTTTTTATTGTGTTAAAAACTCATTAGCCCTTCTGTGTATGTTTGTTTCTAAAAAACCCAAGGAAAAGTCATGATTTTCAACCTAGACCAGACTGGCCGGTTCGACCAGGTTAACCATGAACCGATCATGAAACCGATTTTTTATATGCATGAATCAGGCATTTAAGAGATCTGAAAGAAACGTGTGAACCAAGGTTCAACCTTGAAAATTGGTAGAACCATAAGTTGGTTCTGCAAGGTCAAGTTATTGTATAAACCGATTTTTTGTACGTAAGAACCGGGCATTTAAGAGATCTGAAAGAACCATGTGAACCGAGGTTCAACCAAGAATACCAATAGAACCATAAGTCAGTTCAGCTGGGTCAAGTTATTGTATTTATTTCAAAAAAATTAGAGAAATGGCGTGTTACTGGGTGTTGAACCTAAGACTAGGTAAGCTCCTTATGAGCCAATATGAAGTATTATCAAATTTATAATAGATTTACAAGATTTATATTTACTAAACTTTCATATCACCTCTATCTCAATGTATTAAATATTACTAAATTTGTTTTCATTACTAAATTAACTTGTGATTTAAGAATAATACCTTTGCATAGGAATTTACTATTTATGAATTTATTTTAAAAGCGATTTTTTTTTAATCAAAATAATTTCTACTTGAGGGATTATTATACAATATTTATTAATGCTTATTTATGCTATACTATTTTCTATTAACCTTATAATGTACTATTTTATGCTAACCTTATCATGAACAATTATTTGAATTTTTTTTTTCAATTTTTTAGATATTTTAGTCAATTTTGCTAATATTTACAAATTTAATGCCTTTATTTTACTTTATTTTAATTAATTACAAAAATTAATTATGACATCATCACGGTTCGATCTCGATCGAACCTTAAAAATCTTGAATCTCTTCCTTTACCGAATCTTTGAATTGTCAGGATCTGAAAACCATGGAAAAATTCTAAAATAATACTAATACTTCCCATAAACCAAATTAAATAAATATGCAGTGATGTTTGAACCTTTAGAGATTGTTGGATGTCAATTTAATTATTCACTTATTGTTATGTTTGCCCACATCAATAAATAAAAATTTAACAAATGAGAAAAAGTTTGAGGGTACTTTTGGGATTTGCGAATTATAGTGGAACAGGAATCTATCTGAAATCATTAAAAATAATTGTCGACCACATCTCATATTTGAGGCATTAAATCATTACTTAAAAAACTAAATAAATAATTAAAGCCAAAATAGGCTTTTATATAATTGGTAACACTGAAATAAAGTATTAGTTCCTGTATCAATGGGACATTGCATAAAACATAAAATAGGTGGGACAGAGAGACAGAATAGTCACGGAGAAAAAATAAACAATAGCGTATCTTTGAGTCATCTCCACCTTAAGCACGCTGTCAATTTTCCACAATTATAACGTTGATGTTACAATCCATGTCTAGGAAGGGATATATAAATATATATATATATATATATATAAGATTAATGGCCTTGAATATCAATAGATTTTAAATTCAATAATTATTTTTCTAAAAGCCCTTTTTTTAACGAAGATAGATAAATAAATGTTATGCCACATCAGGTTTTTACAAATCTATGTATATTAAAAAGCTGAGCGTAACATTTATTGTACTTACGCTTTAGTAGAGTCACGTTAGCTTTCACATCATTATCCTATTTCTTCCCCAATTTTTTTATAATTTTTTAAAGATTTACTCATTTTTTTTTAATATTTACATTTTTCCAACATTTCTCCCTCCCTTACTTTTTCATCTCCCACTACCCTTTACTTTAATACCACTTTTCATATTTCCCTTTTTTTTTTTCTTTTTTTTTTTTTTTTGTCTCTTTTTATCACACCCTTTTACTATACATTTCTCTCTCCCTTATCTTTTCATCTCCCTACTACCCTCTATGTTTTTGTCTCTTCTTATTCACCCTTTTACTATACANGTTAACTTCTAGTAAACTCTACTGTTAACGTATATAGTGTTGTGGGCTTTAGGCCCAACTAGATTACTTGTATAGCATACATTTTTGTACTACACTCTTACTTGTACTGCACACATATGTCTCATATATAAAGGCCCTCATGTATATTCTATTATTTTAGAGAATTACAATACACTTATTTAGTATTTCTAACATCTAATTTACTCACCTCTACTCTCCCTCTATCCCTCTCAATCCAATTAGACCTAAAAGCCAATACATACATCATGAACAATTATGGTAGATAATGTTATAGCAAATGACCTTCATTCATTTTGAAATGCAGAAAAGGAAAAGGACCAATGGAGGAAAAGCTAAAAATTTTAGATTAATTTTTTCCCAAAGTTGATGTAGAAAATATGTAGCCACATTATATTGTATATAATCTATACAATGATTAATGGCCTTGAATATCAATAGATTTTAAATTCAATAATTATTTTTTCTAAAAGCCCTTTTTTTTAACGAAGATAAATAAATAAATGTTATGCCACATCAGGTTTTTACAAAACTATGTATATTAAAAAGCTGAAGCGTAACATTTATTGTTACTACGCTTTAGTAGAGTCACGTTAGCTTTCACATCATTATCCTATTTCTTCCCAATTTTTTTATAATTTTTTTAAAGATTTACTCATTTTTTTTTTTAATATTTACAATTTTTTCCAACATTTCTCCCTCCCTTACTTTTTCATCTCCCCACTACCCTTTACTTTAATACCACTTTTCATATTTCCCTTTTTCTTTTTTCTTTTTTTGTCTCTTTTTATTCACACCCTTTTACTATACATTTCTCTCTCCCTTATCTTTTCATCTCCCTACTACCCTCTATGTTTTTGTCTCTTCTTATTCACACCCTTTTACTATACATCTCTCTCTCTCTCTCTCTCTCTCTCTCTCTCTCTCTCTCTCTCCCTTAATTTTGTGGTTGATTTTTTTTATTTTTCTTGCATCTTTGCCTAATACATTAATTTAGGACAATAATTGTTAACTATGTTTTAATTTTAATCTTCTATCCTGAAAGAAATGTGGAAAATACTCAAATTGAAGGAATTCCTCTACAATTGAAGGACGAAACACCGTTTGAAAAAAGATCACAAAAATAGTAGGAAAATCAAGCAAATAATATCCTTGGAATGAGAATCAGATAATTAGGTACTCTACAAAAAGTTTTTTTTTTTTTTTTCCTTTTATATTGTAGGAAACTGTATTCACATGCCTTGCAACAACATAAAATATTGAAATAAACTTTGGATGGTACTATACTGGATGCGCAAAGTGCAACAAAATGAATTTTGGTGCAACCATTGCAAATGTAACTCTGATTTTCCAATTTCAAGGTAAAAAATAAATGTTCAATTTTACAATCATACAATATATGTGAAATCTCGAAAATGTGTTGAAAACACAAGAGCTTGTTTAGACCCCCAATAAGTTACAGCTAGATTGCTTTTACTCTAACTTATCTAAGTGCGGAATCAAGAGTAAATGAAATGCAAACAACCGATACTACTCTAATGCATAAACATGAATAGAAAACAATAAAAGTAAAGTATAAGAGTAAGGGAAGAGAGAATGGAAACACAAGATAACACACTGATGTGTTATCGAAGAGGAAACTGAAGAACTCGATGAAAAACCTCTCCGCTGCCCTCCAAGCAGTAATCGATCCACTAGACAATCAGTTGGGATACATGGGTTAGTAAGAGACCCTTCAAGCCTAATCTACCCGATGTACCTAAGCCTTCCAAGCTTCTACTCCAACAAGGCTTCTCAAAACCGTGTCTTGTCTAGATTTCCAAATCCCGCAATATACCCAATTGCACCCACCAAGCCTCACCGGCTTCTTTTGACAAATCCCCAAAGCTTCCCAAGTTTCAAAACACTCTCTACACTCCGAATATGTGTGGGTTGTGTTTGGGTACAAATATCTTCTTAAGGTATGACAATGGGAGAGGGATGGAAAAGAGGCTACAATAATTTCTCACTAAAGATGAGTAGCTCTCTCTCAAAAAGATAGGTGTATGTGTTGGAGAATGGCCTTTCTTACATTTGTGGGTAATGAGGGCATATATAGTATGGGTGAAGGATAAGAAAGTCACATGCTAAAATCCACCAGGTAGAATGTTTCGCGACTACCTCACGGGAAGGCCTTACCCGCAAGACACTCGCAAAAATGACAATCTAGCACGACTCTTCAGCTTCCAGTCATGTTCTCCTCACAGGGCTCTTTTGCGGGTTAGCTTCTCGTGAGCTTCTCGCGAAATCCACTGATTCTTCACTTTAGCTTGAGTCTTCACCAACTTAATACTAAACCCAATACAATAAAATCCCACAAATTACAATGAACAAAATTAAAGCAATTACAACACATTTTGTCATGGAATAAAGCCAATATAAAACATAGTTGTAAATTACAACTTTACAATATGTAAACATAAAAGGAAATATTTTTATAAAAAAAATAATCAAATTAGATATTTATACATGCAGGTATAGAATTCAAGTCAATGTTGATTATTGAATAGAGTGTGCTATATATATATATATATATTTTTTTTTTTTGATAAGGAAGCTGTAAAATTACTTCAAACAACAACGAGTGAGCTATCTAAAAAATGTGCAACTATAAGAGCATACAATTAGCATATATGATCTTTCATTTACTTTGACAAGCATATGCTAAATTATATTCAATACTTTATTAGATGAATACAAATTTCAATTTATTAAATGAAAATAGAAAAGCTCATTAGAAAAACATTTTTGTTTCAACTAAAACTTCACAATTATAACTGGAAGGAAGGAAGGTGATGGAAATTTAGACCCCTTAAACACCCAGATTGCGTAGCCTAGATTAATTAGCCAAGTTGTTACTTAGTCAAATTAAGCAATTCTAGGTTAAAACAATCAAACAATCATATCAAGATATAATGCAGCGGAAAATAAATAACACAAGATATGATCACCCAGGAAACCACACGGTAAAAACCTGGGGAGGATTTGACCCACCGATCCTCAAGGCTAACCTGAATTCACAACGAAAGAATTGAAGTTCGTACAAAAGGACTACAAGCTCCCCGCTCGACTTCCTAATGCTACCCACCAGTAGAACTTCCTGACACGACCACGCGCAGGCTCCGAATCCACGGACTACTTCTTTCTGAATTCTTCAATCAGCTACAAGCTCCCCGCTTGCTTTTCTTTTAATCTTCAATGGCAGCAACCTTGTTGATCATCAAGATGAGAAAATATCTCTACCTTGAAAACCCTAAGTTTATGTGAAGGAAAGCTCCTCAAGATCTCACAAGAGATTCACATAAACAGCAAATATGAGCAACAAAGACTTAGAGAGGTTTGGGTACAAAACCCTAAAAATAAAAGGAGGCACAAGAGGCACTCTAATCTCTCTCTCCAAGTCCCAAAAACGTTCTAGGGTTTCCTTATATATAGAAGTGTTTTACTTGAACCCCAGACGTTTAAATAGAGTTTGGCTGAACTGGAACTCTGCAGAAAAATAAATCTGTACGTGGTTCGATCGATCGAGTCTAATTTTCGATCGATCGAGCCTTACAGATTTAGTCCAATAAATCTGCACTCACTCGATTCCAGTTTTACAAATAAACATACTTTGAGCAAGCCTAAACAAGACTAAACAACCTGTTTTGATCATGGTTTGCCAACACTACACATTAGAGTTCTAAATACATAAATTCCTAAATCTTTAGACCTAACAATCTTCCCCTTTGGCAATCCGTGACAAAACACAAACTAAAAGCTCAAAGTTTACAAAGTAAAAGCCCATTACAAAAATAATGCTCATAACAACAAATCCAATCTAACTACTATCCATCAGTTGCAAGTGTAGACAGCAGCCAATTGAATCACAACCTGTATATTTCCTGAAACACTCAACAAACGCATAAACGCATGTGTGGAAAAAATACAAGTAACACAAAATTAAATTCTTGACTTCACAAAACACAAAACAAAGACATATATCATGAAGAACTCATAAATATAAATCAATGAGCAGGAACAAGAAACAGAAATAAAAACATAAGTAAACTAACTCTCCCCTAAGTTAGATACAACAAAAAGTTTTTATTTAGATTCTTCCCTTTCAAAAAATAGTTTCAACTCCCCTAAACAAGACAAACATGATTCCCATAAATCAATAATTTCTCCCCCTTTTTCACGTATTGACAAAGACAACTCATACAAAGAGTAAACAGTCAACATACGCAATAAAGGATAAGAGAAAATAGAGAATCAAGNCCGTGGTTAAAGAAATAGATTCTATATTTTATAGGTAAAGATGTAGAATGTATTAGAATGACTATTTGATTCAAATGGTATCAATTAAATAAACAAAATGTGCATGGAAGCAATTTTTTGTGTTTCATGCTACCTTACAAAATTAAAAACATTCTTTATAGTTAAATCCTAAGTGTAATGCATAATGTCTTTTTACTGCCAGTGGAGAGTGATGCATGAATCACAAACTTATGCATCACATTTCCTGCAATAGCATGGTTTTGGCAAGATGAAGTAACTTGCTTGAGAAAGGCAATTGCGCGGAATCTTTTATGGTCAAGTCTATGACTATGAGTGTCTTGCACTCGAGATATGGAATTTTTAGTTTTTATTTTTATTTTTATTTTTATTTTTTTGTGCTTTGCTTTTGTTCCTTTCCCCTCTTTGGAGAAGTTACAAGTTATGGTGCAAGTAAGGTTATTCCTAGTTAGAACCAATGAAAAAAGCTTGGTTACTCACTTTGTAGTTGAGTTTGGAGGAGAAGAAATGTCTATGCTACCATATTAGGTTTAATTGTAAACGTAACTAATCTAGATGAGTACAAAGGTGTTTAATTAAGTTTGGTTATTCACTATTTTATTGAGTTTGAGTCAAATTTGAGCTAAAGACCGAACTCAAATTTTATGCATGCTTTTCCTTAATTTTTCAAGTGATCTTTAACTTCTTTCTCAAAAAAAAAAAAAAAAAAAATAATAATAATAATAATAAAAGAAGGTGCTTTCTAACTTGTTTATTTTTGTTGAGTCAGTTAATTACATAACTTAATACAAATTTGACTTAAGAAACCCATCTTTTTCTTTTTCTTTTTCTTTTTTCTTTTTATATAAGAAAATTGGTACAGTTTTAGCCTTTTAACGAGACTATTTTACTATTTGTGTAGAAGGGTGGTCTCGTATAATATCACCTCACCCAAAAAACAACTTACAAATACAATAGATCAATAATGTAATGGATTGAATATAGAACTTTTGAATTTACGCTAAATCATAAACCAATGAACTGGCCACCCAAATATTCCTTGGGGGGTTGAGAATCCCATCTTTGTAAAACAAATCCATTATCAAGCTATATTCTACAGATTTTTTAATTAATTTATACTTTAATAGTTATGATTTTTATAAAAACACTAAATAAATTTCATTAATGGAAACAATAATTTCCTAAAACATGTTTCTCTGTATCATACAAAGCACAGACCAAACAATAATAATGCTCTCTCCGTATGCTGATTACTTTAAAAGGACTTGCAATCTATAGTTATTGGAAAGCTGGTAATGGTAGTGCTTAATATAAAATAATATGATGTGACATGTTTTCTATGATTTCACATTCTTTGTACCAATTTTATGTTTCCTAAAGGGATTCGATTTCTACTAGAATTTTTTTTTTTTTTTGAATCAATAGACTATTATTTCAGTGAGACTCTTAATAATTAATCAAGCATATCTAGGGAAAAAATTGGCCTTTGCCTTTTTCTTAAAAAAAATTCAGCATTTTGCCATCTTTTTCAAACTAATTAGAAAAATGTCCCTCTTTTGAAAATCGATTTTCTCAAAATTAAGTTAAGCCCTAAAATGACGTTTTTAAGGAGCTTATAGTAACGTTTTGAAGACCTATAGTGGCGTTTGTAACTTGATCTCCATGAAATCGGGTTATAGGTAAAAAAAAAAAAAATAATTTGCATGTAGCTCGACTTTATAGAGATAGAGTTAAAAAATGTCACTATAGGCTCTTTAAAACGCCACTATATAGCTCCAAATTTTTTTTTATTATAACTCAAGTTTGAAAAAATCGAGTTTTAAAAGAGAAGCATTTTCTTAATTAATTTAAAAAATAAGGCAAAATGGTGGATTTTTTTTTTTGTTTTGAAAAGAGCATTTGCCCATTTTTTTCATGTCACACAAGCACAGACCTAACAATAATAATGCGCTCTCCGTATGCTGCTTAGTGCTTAATTACTTTAAAAGGACTTACATTCTATAGTTGTTAAAGCTGGTACTGGTAGTGCTTACTATAAAATAATATGATGTGACCAAATTCTTAAAGGAAAAAAATATACATGTTTTCTTTGATTTCACATTCCTTTATACCAAATCTTATATATGTTTCATTGGGTTCGAATTCTACGAACGACCAATGAGATATCTTTCTTTCCCTGCAAAACATATTCTTTTTTTTTTTTTTTTTTTGAGAATCAATAGACTATTATTTCATTGAGAGTTCAGTAATTAATCAGGCATATTCAGTCTAGATTCCAATGGTTCTAAATGAATAAACATATATTTTCTTTTAAATCAAACTTTAGTCCATGTAAAAGGAATATTCTGTTAACAGGAAATATAAATAGATATTTGATAATATTAATTACCTTTATCAAAAATTTTTAATATTTTAAATGCACTTTCTTTCATTTTAAAGAAAATGTTTTGAAATAATATAACATGTGCATGGAATAGAGAATGTAAGTTTGAGATTTTTGGAGTAGAAAATATAGCAGCATGTGCATGGAGTAGAGAATATAACATGTGAGGGTGAACTGTTTTGTTCCTTGTTCTTGATAAAGTTTCCGTCTTGCTTTCAAAAGAAAATAGTATCTTAACAAGAGAATTAACATTTTAAAGATAATTTATACGAGGAATAATCCTGCAATAGGCCAAATCAATTGGCGGGCAATTTACAATCTAGTGATTCTTTTCTAGAGACAATAAGGAAAATTAATAAGTCAAATTGAGTGAGCTTTAAGCCTCTAGAACCAATTAGTTGAATTCAAACTACGAACTTGGCGTATTTAAAAATAAAGTATTATTTATCCTATATTCTTTACACTATATTTACATATATAACGTAATGAAAAAGAGAGAAGCATTTAAAATGCGTAGAAATATATGGGAATATTGGAGGCGAAAGAGCTCATGCAAATTCCTATAACATATTAACATCTCGTTAATAAAAATAAATCAATAAATTTTGTTCAGAAGAAAGAGATATATTCCTTAACTCGTTTTAAAACATTCCATTGGTATATTTTCTCTTCTTTTCCATCGATCACGCTATCGTGTGATAATAATTTCGAAGAAGTTACTTCAAAGCATTATGCCACTTTAGGGTGCATGGGAATCATTATTTACTTTCTATACAGGCAAATGTGAGTCACATCCTCGATCACTGGTTTAGGCTTGTTAGGCAAAAGGATTTATAATTAATATTTAGTGCAAAGTTTTAGTCAGTTCGTTGAAATTTAAGTTGTTTGAATAGACAATCGGCAGCTTGACTATACTTTTTGTTTTTAGTGGAATACTTTATGTTTGCCTTAGAGCTTGGGGTTTACAAAACTGAGACTATAATAATTCTTTTTTAGAATCATAAATACTTTGTTTAGGCATAAAGAAAAAACAACAAATTTTTATGTTATATTTTGTTGTTTTCTATTCACTTTTGGAAAAGATTTTCTGTAAAACATCTTTATTGATTTCACATTGTAATGCTCAAGTTTCTTCCTTTTATACCATACATTTCAAAAGAAGATACATTATAACATTTTGCATGCGTATAGATATTCATATTTAACGTATAGATTGCTATTTTAAATCATGTGACAGTTTGTAAATATTTAGATATATATAATATTTAATTTAATTTGAATAATGAAGTCAATTTCAAATTAAGGTGATTATTTTCGGTCATTGTGTTATCCTATATTGCTACATGATAGACTAGTTAATCAAAATGTTTAGCTTATTGCATTGATCTCGTAGCAGATATTGAAGATTTATTTATTTTTCAAGAGCCTAATAGTTTAGTTGGCACGTTTTTTTATGCATAAAGTGCTTATAGATCTAAGTATGAAATTATTCTAGTAGTATGTTGTAACTTTCTTGAAAAAAAAAAAAATAATCTCAACCAATTAGGAAAATGTATTGCCAAAGTAAAGCTCATTATACTGTCTCTTTTTTCTAAGGATGACATCGCAAAGGCAATCCGCCCCTCTTTTCTCTCCTTTTGCAATTTAACTTGAACTCAAAGAAACACGCACGTAAAAGTTTGGATTTCAATTCAACCGAAAGTGATTTTTTTTTTTTAACTAAGCTAAAGGTTCTTAAGTGAAGTCTGAACTCAATGTATCTTTTCTTTTTGAGAAGGGTAGCTCTTTATTTTTTTGGTTAAAAAGATGAAACAAGGAATCCAAGATTATGCCAATGACTTTGGTCTATGAATTTGAACTCTAACATTAGTATGAAGCAACAAAACAAACACCAATAAAATAAACATGTCACTCTGAAAGGAGAGAAGATACTTTGAGAGAATTTACTTCTTTATATATAATGTAAATAGTGTAAGTACAGTTAATGAGAGTTGGTCTAATTGGCAAGGCTCGAACACTTCACCCAAAAGGCCTAGTTTCGAGTCCCGCTACAAACAATCTTCTTTGGTGGGCGATTTGTAAATCTATCTTGGTATAGTATAGCCTCGCCTCACCCCTCACCTGATCTTTATCTTTTACCAAAAAAAAAAAATATAGTGCAAGTACGTAGTAGATAATTAACCGGCTTCTTTCATTGCCAATGTTTTTGCCACTAACACTGAAACAGCTATGATTTTGATGACCTTGCCAGCCACCACTTCCCATTATGATCTTTAATAATTAATCACAGATGAAATTGCACCAATCTTTAATCTTAGTTTAGTTAGACCAAACTTTGTGGTATTTTCTTTTAGTGATGCTCATATTAAATGGTATCCTTATACGTTATACGTTGTATTAAGAGTTGAAATATAGTACCGAGATTTGAAAGTTGAGTTGGATGTATTGGAAGCTCGGTCTGCTCTACTCTGCTAATCGCGTATCAACAAGGAGGCTTAGGGCTTATGCTAGAACTCGCTTCAAGGGCTACACATGGGCCTTGAGTAGCCTGTCAATACTTTGGGCCAGAAAAGACTAATAATGTCCACTAGAGACTTTGAATTTTGTTGGGTTTAAGGCCTAAAATACCATGTGGTTAGTCTGCCATTCTTATCAAATCTTTATCCGAATGTGTATTATTTGGTCCCAAAAGTGTTATTGGATTTGGAGACCCAATGTTGTGCACTACTCTCGTCTATTATTGTTAATGAGTTTGGGCTTGGTAAAGCCCACACAAATAGTACAGCAGTAATTCCCGTCTTCGGCTCCACGTTTAAGACAATAAATTTTCAGTATGTAACAATTAGATTTTTTTTTTTTTGCTGGTCATGAATCCAGTAATGTCTAATGACTGTCTTTTTACCCCTCTGCGGTTCTGTTGGGCGACTCTAGCCATTAAATATGGGGAGCTATCAGCTGTGAGCCATTAACCATGACAATATGAAATACAATCTTAGAACTAACTCTTAAAGACATCTCTATATGTTTATAACGAAAATATTTAAGATTCAAATCTTCCCTCCTAATGTATCGAATTATAAAAAACCAAATAACAAAGGTAATGTGCAGTAGTGTTTGCTATTCATGTAAGTATGATATTAAGGACAATTTCCTTATGCTACAGGAATATTTTGGTACTCAAATAACTCAGGAAACTCTCATTAAATAAAAAAGAAAACAAGAATGAATATTGGAGTCAGATCATGCCATAACACCATAACCCCAATGAGAAAAAGACTCAAGAGGAATGTTAAGGGGGTGTTTGGTAGAGTAGTTTGGAAATTGTTGTTTATAGTTTTTTGAAATACGTGTGGGTAAAAAAGTGTGTTGAAATGCGTGAAATGCTGTTTAAAAACTAAAAAATGTTGTTTGAAATGACAAACTAAACGGGGCTTAAAACTTCTTATTTTATTTTTTTCTATTTATTTGAGTCATTCTAATTAAAATGACATTTCTCTTAAATAAAATTCATCTAATTTGTTCCAACATCAAATGAGAATCGAAACTCTGCTTGTTGGTATGCGCCTAGAATATTTGTCCCCCCGTTGAGAAGTAGACATGATAAACATACAATAAATATTATCATAAAATAATTGGAAGACTTGATAACTACCAAGCTCAAGTTTTGTTCCGAGTAAATGAATTGTTAATGACGGAAATGGTTGATTTTCAGTTGGTTGGACATCATACAAAGCTGTTGAGGTAGTTCTAGATGCTCCATAGGATTCTGGTTATATGCCTGTAAGTATTTAACTATCTTAGTTTTGACAATATTATATGCATTTTGAACAAGTTAATGCAGATCTTGAATCAATAGCAAACCCACCCTTAAAATCATTTCTTAATTGAAAATCTACTGGGTGTATTGGAAACTCCTTCCCCTCCATGCTAATAACCAACACTTCCACTGCACATAGTACATATTTTGGTTGTTTGTACTATTGCTTGATCAGTTCTTCCAATTTGTGCATCTTTGCCAAAATGTAAATATGTGTGGGTGTTCTGTCTATCGGTCCAATAAGAAAGGCAATATGAGAAACATAGGTTAGCTTCTAGTTGCTTTAGGATTGATCGATATCCGCATGCTAGACCAAGCACCCAGCTACTGTATTTTCAGATTTCCTAAATTTACTAAATGCTATATTTTGATTGTCTAAGCCAACCACAAAAACTACATTTTGGTAGCTTACATGTCCCCTCACAAACCCACCCCCCCCGGTGTAGGGAAAGTGAATGAATCAGAGTGTCAGATGAAAGATAACCACTTGAGTGACTTTTATCATCATAGTTGTTTTCAAACATAAGTTATCTTGACATATTCTAGGAAAACAACAAGGATCATCACAAGATACAAGACTATTTATCCTAAACTCTGCATACTTGAAATTTCCAACAAGGGAGAAACAGTTAATGCATACTTCACCTCCAACAGTATCCACTAGCAATAGTGCAGAATATGATGTTGTGCCAATTTCCATTAGAGCTGTATAGAAATTTCCGGGATGATACGCTATTGTCGGTTCTAGTGCTTTAATGCCTTGCTTTGTTGCAGTCGCAAAATTCATGGATTGAAAATGAAAAGCTCGAGCTTTAGAAATTTCAATTATTCTATTTGTGCTTTTCATGTTGACTTAAATTTTTGGGGAAGAGCACTGAATCAATGGAATATCTTGGGTTAAGCTTGAGGCTAATGCCATTTGTTCCAAGACAAATGAGCGTGTGAACAAGCGAGGTCAATAAGGACCAAAATATAATTGGTACATTATAAAGGCTTCTAGTACCCTTTGTATGGCTCTTTGGTTATGTGTTAAAAATCAGTCATAGGCTATATAGGTATAAGCGAAAGCTGAAACTGCGAGTCAAATTGGTGCATTTACTTTGAAAAAATGGTTCTCTCTTTAGAATGAAATTTATTCAAAAGTTTGTTGGAGGGTGAAAGCTTCTAATTAAATAAGATTCACAATCCTATTTTATGAGTTTTCCATTTTATTCTTCAATAATTGCACTATACCTCTCTCTCTCTCTCTCATCGGTTTCTTTGGAAATTGGTTTCAGTACTTTTGTTTTTAATCTGCATTGGGAAGCCATTACTTCATTTAACAACAAACTAACATTATCACTAATTTGGCATGTGTGTAAAGTTTAAGAAGCAAATTGGCTAAAATAAGAGTTCATAAGGTGTAGTGGTTACTACCCTAAGGGTCCGTTTGGTTAAGATGATGAAAAAGTAGGAGGATAGAAAATGGAGAGGGGATGGAAAAGTGTGGAGGATAGAAAATATTTTAGTTTTCCTCATTTGTGTTTGGTTGAAAGGGTGAAAAAGTAGAGGGGCGAAAAACTTTTTTGTTTGATTGAAAATAAAATTTGAATAAATTTACCATTATGTCCGTATTAAATAAAACAAAAAGTAACACGTTATACTTTTTTTAAAATTAAAAAAAAAAAATTGTTTATAGATAGATTCATTAAAGTAAAAAATAAAAAAAAATAAAAAAATAAAAAAAGAAGAAAGGGAACAAAAACAAAAACCAACCAAAATTAATAAGAAAATAAACATATGAGCACCCAAAAAAAAAAATGACTATGAAGAAAGCTAACAAGTCCATACAAAATCAAAGGAAAAAAAAAAACCAGCCACGTTAGTAAACAAGAAAAATAAATAAATAAAAGAAGAAGAAGAAGCCAAGCATGTTAGTAAAAAAAAATAAAGCCAACATTTGGAAGGTGAAGTCCAACATGAGGAGTATTTTTGGAAGTTCATTTTATGAGCTTCCCTCCTCAGTTTTCTTCCTATTTTAGAGAGAAAACTTTTTGGTGGCCCTAGGGAAAAAACACCTAGGCCTCACCATTTATTTTCCTTCATCCCCACTTGACCAAACACACTTCAAAAAAGTTTTTTTTTTTTTTTTTTTCCTTTTTCTCTCCAAATCTTTCTGTAAGGACTCAGTTTAGAAAGGTTCCCTAACAATACATTTTTAGAGAGTGGGACGAAGGGCTAGGTCCTAACAGACTAACAACGGAACACAAGACACCTTTTACCATTGAAGGGGAGTGAGCCCAATTTACAACTAAGGGTAGCTCCTCGGCACTTGTCCGAGGAGGTTCTTCCTGCTCCCCCCCTTCAAACTGCTTTGCTCGCCTTTCTTATATAGTTCTCTCCCTCCTCTCCCCTTCTTCCTTATGTTGATCATCCATTGGCCTTTCCTCTGACCGTCCGTCCCATCAGAGGCCTAATCAGTATTCGAGTGGTTCACCATGATCAATGTTACCCTGTCAAGGGGTTATTTCCCCATTAATGCGGCCAGGGGGAGTAGATGGGCGCATTCAGTGTGGAGGTGACAACCTGTTCTGGGCCTGTCCCCCACATGAAATTAGCCCCGGTATGCCGAGGACAGGGACGTCCTCAGCGGGGTCCAAAAAGGCATGGGTTTTTATACACCAGCCTCGGACGATCATCCCTCCTTGGCATGGGCCTTGGGCCAGATGCAAGATGGGCCTAGGCTACCAGGCCTATGGGCTCCACAATAGCCCCTCAAAATCCTACTGCCCGTCCCCTCGGACGGGGGGAGGGTTTTGTTACCTACGGGTCCTCTCCCTGAAGAAGTCTCTTCTCCTTCCCGCCGACATGGGTAAACTGGGGAGCAAGAATGGGCCAGAGGTTGCCCTTATCTTTAAGAGACATCTAGGCATGGTGGGTCCCCTGATACCTGTTTATGTCACTTGAACTTTGTTGCTTAGCACCTCCCTTTTCTTTACGACGCACCTGTTTTTGTTGTCAGGCTGGACGAGGAGGCTTTTGTCGAGGTAACGCTCTACTGCAGGAGGGCGACAAGTTCTTGAAGGCTGCGAGGACCCTTAAGAGATCTGAGGCAAATCTAAAAAAGAGGCGATCAAAAATTTGGAGGAGACGACAAAGGCTAGAGATAATGTGGCCCCTGACCTAACCACGACTATGAAGCAGGCCGAGGATCAAACCAAGCGGTGGCAGGATGTCGAGGGCCACCTACGAACTGCCAAAGAGGACATTGCCGACCTGAAGAAAAAGTTGGCCGAGGCAGTCAGCGCAAGGTGTACTGCCGAGTATGCCAGGGACGAGGCTGTGAGGGCTAAAGACGAGGCGGTGTTTGAGAGAGTAGATGATGAGCGCTTCGCAGGACAGGCGGAAGAGGAGGCTTTTGCCACCCTCAAAGCTCACATTCCTGTAGTGTGCGGATGCTTCTATTATGAGACCTGACGTGGAGCCCTCAACCAAGCGGGGGTTGATGTCTCGTCTGACCTTAAGAGGGCGGAGAGAGTGTTTTACCCTTCCGCAACTTGCGAGGTTGTTCCTGTTGCTTCCAAGGAGGGGTCTGTATTACCAGCGACAAGTGAAAGTCATAACGGAGCCACTGAGGATACATCTGCAGCTGACAGACCTTTTGAGGGGGCCGAGCCCCTTAGAGCGTTGGAGGAGGCTAGAACCGAGGGTCAGGAGGTGCCCCAAGAGGTGGTCAGGCTTACTGCTAGCTCCCCAGCCACACTCACGGTTCCTCTGATTACCCCTACCGGGGAAGGGCCCTCTGAAGTAACCCCTTCGAGACAAGGTCCCTAGGTGTTGGCTAAAACCTTTTGACAAGCCTCCTCAAGACAATTTATTTACTGAGTTAGAGGGAAATGGCCTTGGTTCCGTTCTGGATTTGGTCTCATGAGACCATCAACTACCCTTCAGGCATGAATCCGAGGATCACATCACAATTCGGTTCTAGCTGACGCTTCGATTCCTCTGTAAATAGTTAATTTGACCCTTCGGTTCTTCTGTGAGTAGCTAGTTTTCTCGTGAGTTTAAGTCTGAGGACAATGCAATACCTTGGTTCTGTCTAGTACCTAGGTATAGCCGAGTGGTTAGTTTCCCCATAGGCTTGAGTCTGAGGACCATGCAATGCCTTGGTTCTGTCTAACACTTCCATTCTTCTGTAAGTATCTAGTTTCCCCATAGGTTTGAGTTCGAGGACCATGCAATACCTTAGTTCTGTCTAGTACCTAGGTATAGCCGAGTGGTTAGTTTCCCCATAGGCTTGAGTCCGAGGACCATGCAATGCCTTGGTTCTGTCTAACACTTCCATTCTTCTGTAAGTATCTAGTTTCCCCATAGATTTGAGTCCGAGGACCATGCAATACCTTGGTTCTGTCTAGTACCCAGGTATAGCTGAGTGGTTAGTTTCCCCAAAGGCTTGAGTCCGAGGACCATGCAATGCCTTGGTTCTGTCTAACATTTCCATTCTTCTGTAAGTATCTAATTTCTCCATAGGTTTGAGTCCGAGGACCATGCAATACCTTGGTTCTGTCTAGTACCCAAGTATAGCTGAGTGGTTAGTTTCCCTATAGGCTTAAGTCCGAGGACCATGCAATGCCTTGGTTCTGTCTAACACTTCCATTCTTCTGTAAGTATCTAGTTTCCCCATAGGTTTGAGTCCGAGGACCATGCAATACCTTGGTTCTGTCTAATACCCATGTATAGCCGAGTGGTTAGTTTCCCCATAGGCTTGAGTCCAAGGACCATGCAATGCCTTGGTTCTGTCTAACACTTCCATTCTTCTGTAAGTATCTAGTTTCCCCATAGGTTTGAGTCCGAGGACCATGCAATACCTTGGTTCTGTCTAGTACCCAAGTATAGCTGAGTGGTTAGTTTCCCTATAGGCTTAAGTCCGAGGACCATGCAATGCCTTGGTTCTGTCTAACACTTTCATTCTTCTATAAGTATCTAGTTTCCCCATAGGTTTGAGTCTAAGGACCATGCAATACCTTGGTTCTATCTAGTACCCAGGTATAACCGAGTGGTTAGTTTCCCTATAAGCTTGAGTCCGAGGACCATGCAATGCCTTGGTTCTGTCTAACACTTCCATTCTTCTGCAAGTATCTAGTTTCCCCATAGGTTTGAGTCCGAGGACCATGCAATACCTTGGTTCTGTCTAGTACCCAAGTGTAGCCGAGTGGTTAGTTTCCCCATAGGCTTGAGTCCAAGGACCATGCAATGCCTTGGTTCTGTCTAACACTTCCATTCTTCTATAAGTATCTAGTTTCCCCATAGGTTTGAGTCCGAGGACCATGCAATACCTTGGTTCTGTCTAGTACCCAGGTATAACCGAGTGGTTAGTTTCCCTATAGGCTTGAGTCCGAGGACCATGCAATGCCTTGGTTCTGTCTAACACTTCCATTCTTCTGTAAGTATCTAGTTTCCCCATAGGTTTGAGTCCGAGGACCATGCAATACCTTGGTTCTGTCTAGTACCCAGGTATAGCCGAGTGGTTAGTTTCCCCATAGACTTGAGTTCGAGGACCATGCAATGCCTTGGTTCTGTCTAGTACCCAAGTATAGCCGAGTGGTTAGTTTCCCCATAGGCTTGAGTCCGAGGACCATGCAATGTCTTGGTTCTGTCTAACACTTCCATTCTTCTGTATGAAGGGGTTTATCCTCAGACCGCTTTACTGGAGACGGTTCCTCCTCGGGTGGGACTATTAACTCTACGGTGCTTTAGGCAGGGGTGGTTCAGACTTTGATCTTACATGTAGCATTGACCTCGCCTTCAATTCAAGTTCCCATCTTCTTCATTTACGAGGCGCCCCTTGGCCGTTCGCGCTCCACGCTTGACGCTTCGATGCGCGAGACACGCCTTCATTAATATTCTCGTGAATTGATACAAATCCAGCGGTTCTATGGTCTCCTTGGGATTTGGTATCCTCGTGATTAGTACCGCTAATAATTCTGTTTTCGAACTTTGTGTGGATTAATTCCCACCAGTCTTCATCCTCTATATAAGGCTTTCTGGGGGAAACATTTCTCCACACTCCATGAACTTCCCAACACAACTAGAAACACGTCCCTTCAGCTCCCCGAGCCCCTTCAATAACCCTGCCAGGATTGTGACCAGAGTTGGAAGATATGGGGTGGGTTTGGGCGGGTGTGAGGACACACAGGCCAAAGGCCCTACCGTCCCGGCCAAGAGCCATTGTGACCGCAACCCCTGCTAGGCTTCCGGCACGGCAGAGTCTAGACATAACCCTGATTGTGCCCCGCGTGGTGGCCAAGAGGGATGTCCCTGAAGTACCTAACGTTCCTTCCCGGGGCGCACCCCTACCGGAGGAGACGCGCAAAATCACGTCATGGCTGGTGCCCGAGTGTTGCCGTCTCCAACGGCTAACGCTCGTGAGGATTTGAGAGAATCAAGGGAACATCATGAGGGAAGGCTTCCCGGTGCCCCTGCGTTGGCTCCTCTCTTTGTTCTAGCTCCGCCGCACCGGACAAAGAGTTGTTAGTGGCCTTGAAGCATGCTAGCCTCAGCCCCATTCCCTCTAGCTAGTTTTAGAACAGGTCCACTTGGGCCTCTGTTTGTAGAATTAGCTTGTAAAATTAGTTTTAAAACACGCCTGCCTGAGCCTCTGTTTGTATCTTGTACTCTCCGTTTCATAAAATAATATGAAGTTCCTTTTCTTTTCTGTTGAATCTTCTACTTTTCAGCAATGTTTGTTTGTTTTTTGTTTTTTTTTTTTTAATGCATCGCTACCAACCTTCCGTAAAATAACTACTTAGGAACGATCGCCCGTTGCACCTGCCGGTGCACTAATCCTTCCCACAGACGGCGCCAATTGTAGGGACTCAGTTTAGAAAGGTTTCCTAACAATACATTTTTAGAGAGTGGGATGAAGGGCTAGGCCCTAACAGACTAGCAACGGAATACAAGCCACCTTTTACCATTGAAGGGGAGTGAGCCCAATTTACAACTAAGGGTAGCTCCTCGGCACTTGTCCGAGGAGGTTCCTCCTGCTCCCCCCCTTCAAACTGCTTTGCTCACCTTTCTTATATAGTTCTCTCCCTCCTTTCCCCTTCTTCCTTCTGTTGATTATCCATTGGCCTTCCCTCTGACCATCCGTTCCATCAGAGACCTAATCAGTACTCGAGTGGTTCACCATGATCAATGTTACCCTGTCAAGGGGTTATTTCCCCATTAATGCAGCCAGGGGGGTAGATGAGCGCATTCAGTGTGGAGGTGACAACCTGTTTTGGGCCTGTCCCCCACATGAAATTAGCCCCGGTATGCCGAGGACAGGGACGTCCTCGGCGGGGTCCAAAAAGGCATGGGTTTTCATACACTAGCCTCGGATGATCATCCTTCCTCGGCATGGGCCTTGGGCCAGATGCAAGATGGGCCCAGGCTACCAGGCCTACGGGCCCCACACTTTCCATCCACCCTATTTCACCTCCAAACAAACAAACCCTAAAGTTCAAGGGGTGCCATGAAATTTTTCCCTTAAAAAATATGTCATACATTACATGAAAGTTGAAGTTGTGGATTAAGTGGTGCATTAATTTTGCAATAATGTTGAGCTTATAAGTAAAATTATTTGGGAAATGCTAACGAGTGCCCTTAGGGCACTCATTAATAATCCATTTAAAGAAAATTTTTATGGAAAATTAAAAAAAAAAGTAATTAATATTTTGACAGCTTTTTTCATTTTCTATAAAAGTAATATCAAAACTTTCCTAAAATAGATTATTAATGAGTGTCCTAAGGACACTCATTAGCATGACCCAAATTATTTAAAGGTTTGTTGAATGGTGCATTAAATTTGCAATAAGTAGTGGTTATCTCCTTATGAGGAGATATATTTAAAGCCTTTTTTAAAAATAAAGTTTTCCAAGATTCTTTAAAGTTTTCAGGGTACTCTCACTACTTTACCATATAGAGGTTTTTAAATCCTTGTTGAGGTCCATTTTTTCGGCTCACATGGCATTACTTTATTAGCAACCCATACCACATCAACATATTATTGATTTTATGGGTAAATCTATTTAAAACTCAAAATAAGCTCATATCTCATTCAACTACATGGATTGGGCTCACATGGCCCACGAGATCCTTACTTCACGAGGCAGGTCCATGGTCCACATTTCCTCTTCATCAATTGGGATCATAACCCCATGACATCATCAATATCAACATATAGATCAGGCTTAAGCAATGAATCAAAGCTCATGGCCCATATTACCTCTTTTACACTCATGGCAAGTAGCTTCTTCAACAAGAGCCCATATTTACACAAAATGACAACAAAATCCAAGGTACGTCATTTCACCTTCGACTTATGATCCAAGCACATAAATCTCTTTGGGGAAACTTTGGAAGTCGTGGTTTGGAGGGCCAAGAGGTAAGTTCAGTAAAACTCCAGCGGTTTAAAGTTGATAAAAGAAATATGTTGCTTGGCGTGTCTTCATCAACTCCCTAAACTCTGAAGAGTCCGTGTGTAGTGGGTAACATATGGTAAGCATCTCTTATCACGTAGCACTTTAGATGATAAAATTCCCCATTGCTCTTTTCCTAAAATTTGATATTCATCATGTGACAAATACTCAATATCTCTAGCCATCTAACTACTGGAAAGATTACTGTTCATTCAATCTCCAACTGTTGCTATACATATTTAGAAACTTCATTATATTATTCTACATAAATCTTATTACTTCTTTCAGCTAAAATCCAACTCAAACACATGGCTTAATTTGATTGGCTATCTTGTATCTCTCTCTATACAAAATATTCATGATATCTCTGATACCCAGCTGCTGTCTGCCACAATCTGACCATATATTTCTTTGCCAGCACTAAAGAAGAGTATTAAATACTCTTCTTGCTCACCAAGATTATGTCACAACACAATAAGACCTTAACTAAATCTTCAAGGCTTCATTATATTTCAACCAATCCTTCTATTATGTGTTGTAATGGAACCTTGTACCAAAAACACAAACACCCAAAGAAGAAAGCATTTCCAACTGAATCCCAGCAATGTATTCAGAACTTGACACCTGGATGGGAGTGACATCATCAGCCATTTAATCCTGAAATCTCAATAGCTAGCTGTTATACCCAAAATAGCAAAATACCCTCCAAAGAGATCTTATCATTTTTCAGCTAAATCCTTGAAATGACCTCTCTAGCAGTTTGAAATGACCCATCTGATCTCATTGATTCTGCCCAAAGCAAACAGCTTTTTCATGATAGCTATCACAGCTTTTCCTGACAGCTGGGACAGCTTTTTCATGATAACTGTCACAACTTTTCCTGACAGTTGGGATAGCCTTTTTAGAGCAGCTGTGACAGTTGAACCAACAGCTTGAGTATTACCGATTTCTCCACTTTTGGCTAAAACCAAAACCAACTATTGAATTTACCTTTCTCTTGCCAAAATACCTTCATTTTCTGTTGCTTTTTTCCCCAACCTGAAATAGCAAGAATACCTTAAAGCTAAACATACTATTTTTGGCCAAATCTTAAGATGGATTCTCTAAAGATTCATTACTTTTTGAGACAGATTTTGCCTGATATTCTTTGCTAAAAATACCCCTTTAAACTCAGCTAAAAAGGGACCTTTCATCAACACCTCAAGTGGGGACACCAATGGAGAACAACTCTCTCATAAGCTTCCCTATTCTTTTTCCCTTGAATGATCTTCTGAAACTCTTAATGAAATACTGAGCTTCTGGGTTTTTAGTTTCTAAATTAGGAACTAAACTCTTCAGCCCTTAGCTTGTAAATGTCATTCATAAGCCTTCATATAATCCTAGCAGAAAATCCCAACAGCTTTGCTAAACAAACTACAATGCTATTACTCTCATATACTCATTGTCTCACTCTCCACATTCTGAAAATACATATATTTTGCTACCCATAAACACATCTCAATACTCTTCTACACCTACGTTACTAGTTCTATCTCCAAATACCTAAACACATCTTCATACTCTTCTCTTACAAAATCTCTCATCTTGGAAAGCAATCTCTACAACTTCTCTAGCAGTTATGATCTCATATTTTTACTATCTTTAACTACCCTATCTCTCATACTTCAATATATCACACATCTTACAAATACTACATCTCACAACACATCTATATATTTTACCATCTCCATACTTCTTAAGAGATGCCAAGCACTCATACTAAAAGTCCTTCTTATAGAAGGCATGAACTTCTATTACTAAAACTCTTCCACTAAAAGGCATCAAGATCTCATATCAAAGCCCTTCTCTTAGAAGGCATAATTACTTCTTACATAAAGCTCTTCTCTTAGAAAGCACATATACTCTATACAAAAGCCCTTCTCATGTAAGGCAATACTATTCATAACTTCACAAGAACTAAAAGAGCATTGTCAAGGAGAAAACTCATTTAAGTGCATGATAAGAGGAGCAAGCTTAACCAACCCCTACACACAGCTGGGCATACTCTCTCTCCCTCCAGTTGCACCCATTTTTTCCCTTCAATCTTGAAATCATCATGGCAAACTACCGCTAGCATTCTGCTGGAATCTTATTAGCTCACCGATGCTACATAGTTGGGCTGCAAACCATCAAAGATAAGTGACTCTGTTTCCTTACCTTTTAATTTATATCATTACATGATTACTTCACATTTAAATATATATTACTTTATTCCAATTACTATTACAACTATTAACCAAGACTTAAACTCATTTAAATGCATGACAATAAGGGCAAGCTTAACTAGCCTCTACCATTGGCATCTTACTGGAATCCCGTCAGCTCACTGATGCTACACAACAACTGGAGCTATAAACCATACAAAGGGCTTAAACTCATTCATCCGCTGGCAAACTGCCTCTCTACCGCTAGCACTTTGCTGGGATATTATCAACTCACAGAAGTTGTACAGCTGGGGTTACAAACTATACAAAAATAAGTGACTTTGCATCCTTATCTTTAAATTTACATCGTTGAGTACACGATTACTTTACCTCTAAATAAACACTACTTTATTTCAACCGTTATTACAGCTAATCAAAGCTACCATATCAAACACATATTACGTATTTACTCAACAAATGTCGTAATTCTTAGATTTTGGCCTTAATGATTGTTAGGCTTAATAATACACTAGTAGTCGTTGGACCATGTGGCCCAATGTTGAGTTCTGGGTGCAACTCCCCAAAAAGAACTCGGGCCTAGTAAGGTCATCCCTCCAACAAATCACACGTGGCTGGGCAACCGAAAAATGGCCCTGAACAATCCTAACATTTCATTTCAAAATATATGTTTCAAATTAAATCATGTCATGATTCTAAAATATATATTAAACCATGTCATTAGACTACTAAGAAAAACTTTAAATAATGATACAAAATCAGATATTAAAAAAATAAATTGACATGTCATATTTTTATTATTCTTTTTCAGATTTATTGTATTAAAAAAATTATAAAAAAAAAAAAAAACTAATACCCATGTCACTGCCTTACCACTCCCCCTCATCATTGTGGTGCTGTCACTAATGACACGAGTTCATCTCTGGCAATATTTATGAACCGAAATGAAAGGTTTGAATTATAAGAATTTCATATAGTAGGATAACCTTAGAAAATTATTTAAAATTTTGAATTTGCTTTCTGTCCTTTCTTAGAAGACTTTGGCAGCTTTACACATGAAAAAGCTTGATATTTTTGCTAGCATATAATTACATACTAAGGCTCTAAAAATCTAAGGAGATACATGCTTCACTGTTTAATTATGTTTTTTCTATTATTGGAATAAGAGCCATAGGGTTCTTTCCCATTTTTTCCGAAGATATCCGATGACTTTCCAGCAAGTTTCTGGTGGCACCACCAGTACACTCCTCTCATCCTTAAATTTACATAAAAATGGTGGCTTTTGATTGGGTGTCTGGGCAATGAATTGTCATGTGTTGCATTTTTAAGACTAAAAAATTATTCTAGTCCTAAATTTTGCACTAAATTCGTTCTTTGTCCCTAAGCTTTACAAAATTTTATTTTCATCCTTATATTTTTGTAAACATTTTACTTTATGTTATTTTATCCACACGATTATTTTTTATCCTCTCTGTCCAAATAGAAACTCAGGTGACATATTTTTAGCATTATAGATCTAATTTGAACTCATTCATCATGACAACAAATGATTGGACAGATGTAAAATGATAGTATTTGTAGAGGGGGAAAATTTCCAACCTATCACAAGCTGACACATCACACTACCAAATCCACAAAATACAGCCAATTACAAAGCGTCACGTACTGCTGGTAGGTTTTGCTATCACTACTCAGAAACCAACAGAAATTTGCCAAGTGTCATACAAAAACCAATCACACATCAGCTCGTGTAAGCGATGACATAAGTAGTCTCGCACATGTAAGCGATGACGTAATCAGTCCAGCATGTGTAAGTGATGACATAACCAGACCAATCAGACTATGACATGTGTCACCAATCAGACTCCGCTATGTGTCGCTCATCCACCCCCAAATTCCTATAAATAGAAGCCTTCCTAAGACATTTAAGAGGACACCAAGCCATCTGAAGCACAAGTAGCATCAAAGGAGATTCAAAAGTACAAAAACTCTACAGGAATCAAGCCTCAAAGCCTTCAAGAACTTCAAGAAACTTCAACCACAAAATCGAAGAACATTCGAAGCAGAATCATCCAAACTATCTGCTTAGATCCTAAAGTTTGCTGAAATCAAGCTCAAAAGCCTCCAGAAACATCAACAAATCACAAATCAGTGAAGCTCTACGAATTCAAGCCTCTAAGGCCCCAAAGAACTTCCACCACAAACCTTTAAAGACGAAGAACGCACGAAGAACACAAAGAACATGAAGAATGTGAAGAACAAGGGATTTCTAACAAGCTCATAGCCAGAGATTCATTGTAATTCTGTTTCAACAATCTTCGATCCACCCCTCAACCAAATTGAAGGATATTTTGTGTTCAAGTCAAAATCACTTTACCACAAATCCCATCAATAAGTCTTGTAAGGAGATCGAATCAGAAGATCATTCTTTTGCAATTTCAGAGAATTGTACCACACAATCATCAATACAAATCCACATTTGTGAAACTATATTACTTGTTTGATTCATTTCGAACTAAGAAATTTAGTGATCTACATATTCTAGCACGCCTAGTGGGACCTCTCTACCTCTCATCTCTTTCTCTTTCAAAAGAAAAGAAATTCAACATCATTTTGCTACCAGCTTCAATGGCCTCTAGCAAGAATGTCCGAAAATCAGTAATTGATGATTATTCTAGTGTTGATCCCAATCTCCCAAGCAAGAATGGCCTCTAGCAAGAATGTCCGAAAATTATGTTGGCCTAATCACTCGCAGTCGATCCTAAGCTCTTGATCAACTTCAACCCCAACCAACCAAAGAAAGCCAACTTCCTACTGTCATCTCTCTAGACTTTCTTGCAAATAGGAAAGCTACACTAAGGATTCATCTGTCTCGAAAGATTTGGAGATCAATAATGAATCATCCCCAACAAAGACCTTTTCTATCAATTCTCCACCCGTGATGAGAAACTTAAGGAATGAAGTACCTTTGACTCATCCTATTTCATCATTTTCTCCATCATATCTAAAGGTCATGCCAGTGATGATGACTAACACCTCTACCATGGAAGAAAAGATGGCTAAAATGGAGCAAAGGGTCGTCCTTCTCACCAAAGCACTTGAAGTAAAAGATGTCAAAATTGCAACCCTAATGAACAAGCTGGAGGTACAAGATTTGGGTAAATCAAGTCTTGCCTTAAGCAACCACCTGGCTTTACCTTGAAAGGAGAAAATGCTGGGGTTGATAAGCGAAAAGGAGGTAAAGGCACTTATCAACATGGACATTCCACCTCAATAGCCTCGATATCTGTCCAACAATTGCAGGACATGATAACGAACACTATTCGAGCACAATATGGAGGTTCTTCTACAAGTTCTCTCATATATTCAAAGTCTTATATAAAGCGTCTCAATAATATGAGGATGCCAAATGGGTATCAACCCCCCAAGTTCTTACAATTTGATGGCAAAGGAAACCCTAAGCAACACGTGGCTCACTTTGTAGAAACCTATGAGAATGTAGGGACTCAAGGAGGCCTCTTTGTAAAGCAATTTGTCCGTTCACTAAGAGGGAATGCCTTTGATTGGTATACAGACTTAGAACAAGAGTCAATCGATAGTTGGGAACAACTTGAAAGAGAGTTTCTTGTGTTAACCTAGATCTGAATAATTTATCTAAGTAATCACTTAGCTAAATAACTAGGTTAAACAACTTGTGTTTTAAGGGATCTAAAATCGTTCATCTTGAATTAGGAGTTTGACTCCTTATTGGATTTGGATAAGAAGGGAATTTTATTCCTTTTGGGTTATTATTATTTGAAGTCTTGTCTACTACTTGATTTTGAGTTCAATTTGGAATAGGAGTTATTATCCTTTTGTGGATGGAAAAGAAGTCTAGTCCTTCTTAGTTTTGGATATGCTAGCCGACTCAAGTCTCCTATATAAGCGTAGCGCTACTACGAAAAATTAGAGAGAGAGAGAGAGAGCGAGAGAGAGAGAGAGAGTGGGTGTGAGAAAAAGAGGCTCTCTCTTATTTTGGTTCTTTGATATTTGTGAGTTGCAATTTGGAATAGTGAGAGAGGTTTGTTACCGCTTGATTTTAGTTTAGCGGTTTAGTGATTTGCTCTCTCTTGGTGTATTGCAACTTTTGTATTTGATTTGTGGCTTTCACTTTGGTTTGCGCACAATTCGCATTTGGTATTTTGTATTTGGTATTTGTGAACCTTTGGTTCTTTAATTTGTATTTGGTTATTTGGTTTTGTATTTGTGAAAGAGCTATTTGGGTGTATTTGGGATTTGGGTTTGTAAAAATGTCTCTACACCAATTTGTATTATCTCAAATTTGATATAGTGAAATTTGCTCATCATCGCCCATAGATATAAGCTATTGTCAAACCATGTAAATTTTGGTGTTTTGTGTCTATTTTCTTTTGAATTAATTTTCTCCATTCCTATTATTTGTTTGGAGATTTTTCTTAAACCTAAAATATTTTCACAATCAATTTTGATATTTTTGAGCTTCTGCTATTTTACAACATGATTCTCGTCCACTTCTTTGTGATCTGTCTTCGAAGGATGAAGGCCTGAACAGAGAAATGAAGGAAGATAGCAATTTTTTGTTATCTGTCAATCCTTAAGAAAAAAAACCAACCTCATGTTTCAAATCTGTTTCCACTAGTTGCAGATTCCACTAAGGCAATATGATTGCAATAAAAAAAACATTCCCATGATTTAAAAAGAGCATGGACACCCATTTGCTCTCTAATTTTGCAGATGTAACATAACGGTTTTCTACTTTTCTTCATTGTCTATAAGATTTTTTATGAAGGAAAATTAAGTATTAAACTTGCCCATAAGGTCAACAACTTCACCAGTTATCTCATACTTTTATTAGAAGTGTTAGTACTAGATTTTAGTAGCAATTGAAATGCACATTTTTAGTCAGTGACCCTGCTTCACCCAGAACACAATGACAAAAACAGAGACGTAATGAAACAAGGAGATGACTGATGGCGTTGCTCAGGTTAGAGGAGAGAGGAAAAAAAAAAGTGAAATAAGTTTTTATAACATATATGCACATGCACGGTTATTGTAGCAAGTTTGGATATATGCAAAAGTATGCAAGCACTGATGTGGGTCTATTTTATGCAATATTGTGTAAATTTTTGTACATTTTGTATCTTAGACCCACTATGCAATTGCTCTAATTTATAGTTTTTTTTTTTTTTTTTTGATAGCGTTCTATAGTTGTTAAAGCTGGTACTGGTAGTGCTTACTATAAAATAATATGATGTGACGAAATTCTTAAAAGGAACAAATATACATGTTTTCTATGATTTCACATTCCCTTGTACCAAATCTTATGTTTCGTTGGGTTCGCATTCTACGAACGACCAATGAGATATCTTTCTTTCTTCCCAAAACAGACACTTTTTTTTTTTTTTTAAAGAATCAATAGACTATTATTTCATTGAGAGTTCACTAATTAATCAGGCAAATCTAGGTTCTAAATGTATAAATATACATATATATATATATATATATATTTTTTTTTTAAATCAAACTTTATTCCATGTCAAAGGAATTTGTATTGAAAATATTAATTACTTTGTTATAATTTTTGAAATAATATAACATGTGCAAGGGATAGAGAATATAAGTTTGAGATTTTTGGAGTAGAAAATATTGCAGCATGTGCATGGGGTAGAGAATGTTGCATGTGAGGGTGAACTGTTTTGTTCTTTGTTCTTAATAAAGTTGCCCTCTTGCTTTCAAAAGAAAATCTTATTTTAACAAAAGAATTAACATTTTAAAGATAATTTATACTAGGAAGAATCCTGCAATAGGCCAAATCAATTGGAGGGCAATTTACAATCTAGTAATTTTTTTCTAAGGACAATTAGGAAAATTAATGAGTTAAATTGAGTGAGCTGTAAGCCTCTAGTGCCAATTAGTTGAAATCAAACTATGAACTTGGTGTATTTAAAACTAGATTATGATTTATCCTATATTCTTTACACTATATTTACATATATAACATAATGAAAAGGGGAGATTCATTTAAAATAATTCAATTTGGTATCTAAAATAATTCCATATTTCCTGGCCATCTATCAAAATCCAATGTTGGTGATGACTAGAACTCTTCGATCATTTAAGTATTCTTTTGAGCGGATAGTTAATTACACATACATCCCATTATCATTCAATACAATAAGACATGTAGAGATATTCTGTATATTTTTATTAATTTGTTCATTTTACTTACAAAATAAGTCGAAGTTATTAATAATAAAAAATTATAAAAATAAAATAAAATAAAATAAAAATCTCAAACTAGAGATGCACATATAATCAAGCAGCCAACATCATTCTAACAAATTCCTCATAATTAACTAGACCATCGCCGTCCAAATCAGCTTCTTTGATCATTTGCTCCACCTCTTCATCTGTCAATCTTTCTCCTAGATTCATCATTACATGCCTCAACTGCAATTACATGCGGAAAAAGAAAATGTAAATAGGAGCATTACAAGAAAAAGAAGACAAATCATGCGTCATGTCCACGTACTACTACGACTAATATTCTTTGCAATGATAAATAAATTAAATACCATTTTTATTTGGTGGAGGAATCACTTTGGTTGAATCTTCAAACAAAATTTATATGATAACACAAATTTAGGTGAGAAGCTCCAATGCAATATTATTTCCAATAAATCATTATGATATTTGATTTTGAATTTTGAATTTTGAATGAACAGAAAGAGCTTTTTGATATATATATATATATATAATAAAAAATATTCAAATTTTTATTTCCGTAAGTATCTTTTAGAAATCTCGCGATTGAATTTTTTTGTCACAACATTGCTTTTTTTTTTTTTTTTTTTTTGAAAGGCAACATTGTTAAATTAAGACGATATCTTTTCTTGTCTTGTTTGATAGATTCATTAGTAAAATCTCAAAAAGGGATAAAAATTAATGTCATTTTAGTGTAGGAATCGAAGAAAATAATTGAATGAGAAGCATAAGCTTATGAATGCATGCATGGCCTCGATCGTTAGGTGATAGTGACATTTTGAATGCCTTTTTTTTTTTGTTGAAAATTTGACATTGAGATTTTTATACATGGTAAAGGAAGATAATGGGGGCAAAGTATTCAACCTCAGTTGGTGATATGTAACCATCTTGGTCCTTGTCAAACACTTTGAAGGCTTCTTTCAATTCTTCTTCTGCTTCATTTTCCTGTAATTACAAAACAAAAATAAATAAAAAACGTACAGTCTCCATCTGTACTTTTCTTTTCTTTTCTTTATTAATTGAAAGAAAAGAACACAAGACTGGGAAAAAGATGTTTGGAAAGATTAAAATGTTGTTAAGTGATTTTTCTTTGTTACTTTACCTTCATTTTCCTTGCCATGAGATTCAAGAACTCCCCAAATTCTATGGTTCCATTACCATCAACATCCACTTCATTGATCATGCTTTTCAATTCTTCCTCTGTAGGATTTTGATCCAATGATCTGATTGCAATGGCCAATTCTTCAATGGTTATGCAGCCTACCGTTTCATGAATAGAGTATACAGTATGAGAAAAGATACAAATAAACTCTGTTTTCTTTCTTCAAGTTTTAAGAATATAGAGAGTAGAGAACCTAATGAGAGTCGGAAATATTAATAATTGGAAACTTTTAATCACCAACTGCATCAAGTTTATATTTTTTTTTTTAAATTAATAATAATTCTAACATGCTCAATTTTTACTACTACATAATTAATAAATCCTATTATCTACTGTGTATGGAATGGGGGATTATACGCACTTGAAGGAATAATTACGTGGTCAAATCTAGACACCCAAAATCACCCCCCCCCCCCTCCAAAAAAAAAAAAAAAATGAAATAAAAACACCTATTATATAATCATCCTTTAATCTTGTTCTCTACTGCGCTAATGTTTAGTTTTTATTAAGAGAAACTACAAACTAGACTATTACTTCTCAAGAAACTAAAACAAAAGGCATAAATTAAAACTAAAGTAATAAGATCATATTTCCTAGTAGGAAAACATCAGCTGGGTTCAANCATTTATCATTGTCTTTTTTTTTTGGTAAATTGCAAATTGCTTTTCAGAATTTGGATTTTGCCCCATAAAATTTGAGAATATATGGATTTTAGACCATAACATTTTAAAATTTGGATTTTACTTCCTAAAGTTTGAGAATGTTTGGATTTTACACCATCAAATTCTGAAACTTCAGGGTGTAAAATCCAAACAACCCCAAACATTAGGGAGTAAAATCCAAACACCCTAAAATTTAGGGGGTAAAGTCCAAATTCTAAAATTTCATAGTCTAAAATCCAAACTCCCTCAAACTTTATGGTGTAATTTATAATTTACCCTTTTGTTTATAATTTTTGAAATAATATAACATGTGCAAGGGATAGAGAATATAAGTTTGAGATTTTTGGAGTAGAAAATATTGCAGCATGTGCATGGGGTAGAGAATGTTGCATGTGAGGGTGAACTGTTTTGTTCTTTGTTCTTAATAAAGTTGCCCTCTTGCTTTCAAAAGAAAATCTTATTTTAACAAAAGAATTAACATTTTAAAGATAATTTATACTAGGAAGAATCCTGCAATAGGCCAAATCAATTGGAGGGCAATTTACAATCTAGTAATTTTTTTCTAAGGACAATTAGGAAAATTAATGAGTTAAATTGAGTGAGCTGTAAGCCTCTAGTGCCAATTAGTTGAAATCAAACTATGAACTTGGTGTATTTAAAACTAGATTATGATTTATCCTATATTCTTTACACTATATTTACATATATAACATAATGAAAAGGGGAGATTCATTTAAAATAATTCAATTTGGTATCTAAAATAATTCCATATTTCCTGGCCATCTATCAAAATCCAATGTTGGTGATGACTAGAACTCTTCGATCATTTAAGTATTCTTTTGAGCGGATAGTTAATTACACATACATCCCATTATCATTCAATACAATAAGACATGTAGAGATATTCTGTATATTTTTATTAATTTGTTCATTTTACTTACAAAATAAGTCGAAGTTATTAATAATAAAAAATTATAAAAATAAAATAAAATAAAATAAAAATCTCAAACTAGAGATGCACATATAATCAAGCAGCCAACATCATTCTAACAAATTCCCAAATTCCTCATAATTAACTAGACCATCGCCGTCCAAATCAGCTTCTTTGATCATTTGCTCCACCTCTTCATCTGTCAATCTTTCTCCTAGATTCATCATTACATGCCTCAACTGCAATTACATGCGGAAAAAGAAAATGTAAATAGGAGCATTACAAGAAAGAAACAAATCATCTCATTCACGTACTGACGTCACGACTACTGACTCAATCTCCTTTGTAGATTGATAACATCTATCTGAAATACGATCATTTCCATTAAAATTGGAGGACCTTATCACTAGTCACTAGTAGGAAAACATCAGCTGGGTTCAAAGCCCACTGATACGTGCCAAGAAAATCTAGAGAGAGAGAGAGAGAAGGCATACCATCTCCATCCTTGTCGAAGAGACAAAAAGCTTCTTGAAACTCAGCAATCTGTTCTTCAGTCAGAACATCTCCCATAATTGATTTTTATCTATGGATTTGATCAAAGACTAAGCTTTGCTCTTTACACTTAAAGCACACAAGCAATTAAGCTGGCTCGTACACACTGAGAATACTTTGAAGTGCCTATAGCTTGACCACACAAACACACATACAGAGAGAAAGAGAGTACTCGGAATAAAGGAAGGACCTGCACAAAACTACTTAAAGAGTCTCCTTCAAGGTTGGTAAAACTTAATTGTCCATTCATTACGTTAGAATTTGAGAACGACATGGACAGTCAAAGGTCTTATTTCTTTCGTCAAACATGCTTAAATTGAAATTTTGCAAGAGCAAATTTCTTGATATTTGTTCAAAGAGGTAATGTACGGGGAAGAATATTGAAAATGGTATTGAACTTTTTTAAATTTAAATTTATTTTATCTGCATTAATACTAATCATTATGACTCTTAATTCATCTTTATAAATATGGTAGAATTTAGATCTAGACAGAATCAAATTTCAAATCTTTTATTCAACAACAAAATATTTTAATGCTTAAACTAAAAAAAATTCCATTATGATGCTATGTTTGGTTAGAAGGAAATTGATTTTTGAAAAAAAAAATATATATATATATATATATATTTTGCATTTATGGGTGTTTGGGGTGATGGTAAATGTTGGTTAACAGAGAATTATTTTCTAGTTGACGGTAAAATAAAGACATGATGGAATTGAGTTACACTTTTATTTTTTGCCTCATCCAAAATTTATTAACTAAACCTCCACGACCCACCCCTCACTATTTGCCACCCAACCATTACCGATCCCCAATTATGATTTTTTAATCTAAAATTTTTATTTTTTTTCTTATATTTATGCTAGCTTGGGAAATGAGAAAATATGAAAAGAAAAAAAAAAGTTTTCAATAACATTTTCAAGAATGCAACCAAATACTTTAAAATAATTTATTTTTTGAAGAACATTTTCACCTGAAAATATTAAACATTCTACAAACCCAAAACAGAAGACTAATCGTTTTATTGAATTTTCTTAATTTTATACATAGTGGAAAAGGTCGTCCATATATAAGTACGGAACTTACAATTTTGTCCATGCATATTGTCCGTTGTCGTCGGCTGTCACATAGTCTAACCGTGTATAAAATCTGAGTATGACCCACCTTTGAACATTTGTTGTGGCTGTGCTTGTTATTTTTCCCTATTATATATATTTCTTTTTTCCCTTGAGTATGTTCGAAAATCGAAATAAAACAAAACGAATAATAGAAAGGGTCATGAAGAAAGTCTGTACACGTGAAGTTTACGGTTTATAGAACCTTCATATAAGACCAAGTAAGGGGCGGAGCCAGAAATTTTGGTTTGGGGGGGCCGAGTTATGATGCTAATATATTAGTTAAAACAATCCTCTACACACACACATATATATAAATTAATTTACTAAGAAAATTTATCATCATCTAAATTTTAATAAGTATATAAAAGTCATGTATTTTTTCTATTAGACATGTACAAAAATTTATCATTTTCTACATAGTTTAATTTGTTAAACCTCATAAATTATATGATTTTAATATAATTTCTCTTTCTTTTAAGAGCACCATTAAAATAACTCAAAATTTGGGGGGGCAACTTCAATTTTTACATGCTACATTTTTTAAAATGTAAATAATATACATACTATAAATTAATTTTTTAAAATTTTGGGGGGGCCTTGGCCCCCCCCTAAAAAAAAAAAAAAAAAAAAAAAAAAAAAAAACCTATTATATAATCATCCTTTTATCTTGTGCTCTACTGCGCTAATGTTTAGTTTTTATTAAGAGAAACTAGACTATTACTTCTCAAGAAACTAAAACAAAAGGCATAAATTAAAACTAAAGTAATAAGATCATATTCCTAGTAGGAAAACATCAGCTGGGTTCAAAGCCGTACCAAGAAAATCTAGAGAGAGAGAGAGAGAGAGAGAGAGAGAGAGAGAGAGAGAGAGAGAAGGCATACCATCTCCATCCTTGTCGAAGAGACAAAAAGCTTCTTGAAACTCAGCAATCTGTTCTTCAGTCAGAACATCTCCCATAATTGATTTTTATCTATGGATTTGATCAAAGACTAAGCTTTGCTCTTTACACTTTAAGCACACAAGCAAGCTGGCTCGTACACACTGAGAATACTTTGAAGTGCCTATAGCTTGACCACACAAACACACATACAGAGAGAAAGAGAGTACTCGGAAGTCGGAATAAAGGAATGACCTGCACAAAACTACTTAAAGAGTCTCCTTCAAGGTTGGTAAAACTTAATTGTCCATTCATTACGTTAGAATTTGAGAACTACATGGACAGTCAAAGGTCTTATTTCTTTCGTCAAACATGCTTAAATTGAAAATTTGCAAGAGCAAATTTCTTGATATTTGTTCAAAGAGGTAATGTACGGGGAAGAATATTGAAAATGGTACTGAACTTTTTTAAATTTAAATTTATTTTATCTGCATTAATACTAATCATTATGACTCTTAATTCATCTTTAATTATAAATATGGTAGAATTTAGATTTAGACAGAATCAAATTTCAAATCTCTTATTCAATAACAAAATATTTTAACACTTAAACTAAAAAAAATTCCATTATGATGCTATGTTTGGTTAGAAGGAAATTGATTTTTTTTTTTAACTTTTTTTTTGTTTTTTTGCATTTATGGGTGTTTGGGGTAATGGTAAATGTTGGTTAACAGGGAATTATTTTCTAGTTGACGGTAAAATAAAGAGTTACACTTTTATTTTCTGCTTCATCCAAAATTTATTAACTAAACCTCCACTACCCACCCCTTACTATCTGCCACCCAACCATTACCGATCCCTAATTATAAATTTTTAATCTAAAATTTTTATTTTTTTTTCTTATATTTAAGCTAGCTTGGGAAATGAGAAAATATGAAAAGAAAAAAAAAGTTTTCTATAACATTTTCAAGAATGCAACCAAATACTTTAAAATAATTTATTTTTTGAAGAACATTTTCACCTGAAAATATTAAACATTCTACAAACCCAAAACAGAAGACTAATCGTTTTATTGAATTTTCTTAATTTTATACATAGTGGAAAAGGTCGTCCATATATAAGTACGGAACTTACAATTTTGTCCATGCATATTGTCCGTTGTCGTCGGCTGTCACATAGTCTAACCGTGTATAAAATCTGAGTATGACCCACCTTTGAAGATTTGTTGTGGCTGTGCTTGTTATTTTCCCCTATTATATATATTTCTTTTTTCCCTTGAGTATGTTCGAAAATCGAAATAAAACAAAACGAATAATAGAAAGGGTCATGAAGAAAGTCTGTACACGTGAAGTTTACGGTTTATAGAACCTTCATATAAGACCAAGTAGCTGTGCTTATAAACATTACGAACATTATTCAATGCCAAGAAAAAGAAACGAGCAATTTTCAACACTCAACAGTACAAAGATTTATTTGTTTAGTCTTTTTTCCTTAGATTTTGGGTTATGTCGTTAGTTGAAGGGCTTGTGAGACCCACTGACAATTAATGCTCCACGAAGACCAGTTCTCTTCCCAGCCTAAAAGGCATTTAAAAATAATAGGATTGTGTTAGTCAAATATTTTGCAAGAAGTTTGCTTAACGCTGAAGCAAAATATTTTCACTTAGCTAATTGGTTTAAATATTTTGACAAAACTTAGGTACAGTATTTTATGTATTGCTTTTTAGGTTTTTCTCCTAAGATTTAATTACATGATTATTTAACTAAGAAATATACTTCTATCTCATGAGAAAAATTCACATAGCAAAATTTTAAGAAGGGAACCTAAAGAACAGCACCTAAATACTGTACCCTTAAAAAAAATACCCTTTAATTTGTTGTATTTATTTCATTTCCTTTTGAAGCTAATGCTTCTGCTGTTATGCAAATATAACTACTTCTTCTTCCAAACCACCCCCCCCCCCCCCTCCACCTTTGTATGTGGCTCCGCCACTTGAAGTAGCTGTGCTTATAAACATTACGAACATTATTCAATGCCAAGAAAAAGAAACGAACAATTTTCAACACTCAACAGTACAAAGATTTATTTGTTTAGTCCTTTTTCCTTAGATTTTGGGTTATGTCGTTAGTTAAAGGGCTTGTGAGACCCACTGACAATTAATGCTCCACGAAGACCAGTTCTCTTCCCAGCCTAAAAAGCATTTAAAAATAATAGGATTGTGTTAGTCAAATATTTTGCAAGAAGTTTGCTTAACGCTGAAGCAAAATATTTTCACTTAGCTAATTGGTTTAAATATTACGATAAAACTTAGGTACGGTATCTTAGGTATTGTTTTTTAGGTTTTTCTCTTAAAATTTAATTACGTGGTTATTTAACTAAGAAATATACTTCTATCTCATGAGAAAAATTCACATAGCAGAATTTTAAGAAGAGAACCTAAAGAACAGCACCTAAATATTGTATCCTTAAAAAAAATGCCCATTAATTTGTTGTATTTATTTCATTTCCTTTTGAAGCTCCCACTCCCCCTCTCCTCCAAGCACTTACAACTTAGAGAAGTGCCAACTCGCCCACTAGCCAATAATCTCTTATCTATTTTATTTTAAACATACATAGTCATGTATTGATGCCGAATTTATCTCTTAATTTAGGGCCATATGGTTAGACAATATGTCAAGTGGTCTATGGGAAATGGGCTATGGGTCTGATATCATCTTCACTACATGGACTGGCCTTTAGCTCTTCTCTTCTCTTCTCTACGCAAAATAAGCCACCATGACTAGACCAATTGCTTCATTACGTGTTTGGGCCTTGTGCCCTTGCTTACACGATTTGGGTTATAATACCCATAACAACTCTGGGCTTTACGACACATTATTTCTCTACACGCACTACCTTTATGACCCACAATTACTGTGAGCTGTAAGGCAAATGACATTACATTTATAAGGATTGGGCCATGGGGTGAAAGTTTACTCAAGTCTCCAGCGCATCACATTTGCAAGTCAAACAAGAAAATGGGCTTCCAACTACACAAGGTCCAGCCCACAAGCACAGAAAAGCATGTCCGCCTCGTCATCAAGCTTGTTGAAAAATTCATTAGAAACAAGGATTGTTTAAAATGTTAAATCTTATTACACTCAATTTTTAAATAATCATGTTTTTTAAACATGATTTCAATTTATGTGACTCTGTGTACGCTACTATGAACGTGTATTAACTAATAAGAAGTGTATAATAATTATTACTCTATTTAAAAATTGGTGAAGTATAGAAGCAATTCGGTCAAGCTTAAGCTTGAAGAACACATAGTTTTGTATTTTTTTTTTCTTTCAAACAATAACCCTATATATAACACACATATAATAGTATGTCTATTAAGTTAGTTTTGACATAACTCAAAATAATTTTTTTGTCATCAATTATAAACTGTACACTATCTCTAAATCATGTGTATTAATTCTTCAAAAAATTGGGTTAATATTTTTTATAAAATAAATCAGAGATTACACAATTACTCCATACTTATAGTTTTACAAATTACGAAACATATAAATATTTCTTAGTTTAATGTAATTTAAAATAATAAACAACATTACACATCTAGACATATAGAAGTCAATATAACAAAATATTACAATAATTAAAATGAAATCCATATTTGTAAAAAAGAAGCGCAATAAAGATCTCTAGCTTGTAACCACTAAAACTTCAATTGTCCTTTCATCTAAAAACAGAAAATAAAAACAAAATGTCTCTATATCTTTTATAAAAAAAAATTGAATAAAGAAAGGCATGAGATGTTTGTATCTTTTTTTTTTACAAATATATACCTTGAATACACCTTGATTTTATGAGCTATGCATTACATAAAAATAATAACAGTAAAAATTGCATTAGTCATTTACATAATGTAGGATTTATAAAAATTTAATATAAATAAATAAATAAATATATATATATATATATAGAAGGCCATTAGCTAAATTTTGTAAATCATATCTAATCTTTTAAGAAAACGTTGGACACAAATAAGAGACTATTGAAATTTGACATGGGTGGACCTATCAGAAATTAAAATTAAAAAAAAAAAAAAAATTAGAAGAGTTAAAGTAATAGCTCAGTGGTAGTGACACCATTTATGGTGCTCAGTAATTGGAACCGTAACTTCACTCTTGCCCACCATCTCTCTATCCCAAAAAAGTAAATTATATGCGTAAGCCTTTTCTGTTTTGTGTTAAGAAATGCATTGTCTATGGGGCTATATTTGGAAGTTTAACTCCTACAGTTTCTCTTCCTCACCAAGGTGAGGATAAATCCCTCAAGATGTTGGAAATCCGTTTTAACGTGACTGGTGTGTTATCAAGTTTAAACATTTCACACTTACAATGTCCCATAAATTCGGTGCGTAGAGAGCACAATTGTCGGTACTTGGCACCATCATGCATCAATTTGTAACTAAAATGATCGCATTCATAAGCCAGAGAGGCTCTTTGCTTAAACAAATTGAACTAGTTGGACAGCTTTGTCACCATTCCTCTTAGTTTTTTTTTTTTTTTTTTTTGGTTTTGAGGTTTGTTGGTGAGCTACAAGTACTCCAATGAACTTATAAGAAAACTATATATCGTGTAAAACAAGAGGATCTTGAAAGTTGAAACTTGAAGCATTCTTCTGCTAAGAACGTTAAAATGGGATTTCAACAAGGACAAACTACGTCACTGGTATTCTTTGCAATGCTTGCCTGTGTGATGTTTCCATGTGGTGCTTATTCCATTGCAATGATGATTGAGGCCCTGACTGATATCAAGCATACAAAAGAAGGCAGAGAACCAAAGTATCCAAAGGCTATGCGCATGGCTATTGCTTTTGGTTTGAGCTCTGTTGTTTCATTTTTCATTGTTGTTGTGTCATGTATCAGTCTTTTTCATGAAATTTCGGGTTCAACTACGTCAAGTTCTAATGCAATGCCAGAGGATGACTGTTGCCCATCCGTGCCTAGCTAGCTGCGTGGTGAGTCTTTTTAACAATGACAAGAAATGTAGTTTTTGTTCAGAAAATTCTTTTCTCGTAGCTTTGAAGGTCTTTTTATTTGCAAACAGGATATAGGTTATGTTTACGGTTTCTGTAGTCCTGTTTTGAGGATTGTTGAGCTCTCTCTCTCTCTCTCTCAAAATTCCTATCATCCTTTTTATTTTATTTTTTTAATTCGTTGGTTACACAATGAGGGGAAGTGATTTAAAACTTGGTCGTCTCTATTGAAAAATATCGAATATTTATGTATCTATATTATATGTATTGTAAGGAGTATTTCAATGTGTATTACATGTATAGAAAATTGTGATGTTTTTTCTAAAGAAAAATTGCGATGTAGCATAAGAATTGACAAAGTCTTAATTATCTGTTATGTTAATACTAATCCAAATTTACACACCACACCAAAAAAAAAAAAAACTATCGTTACCATGGGACTTGATAGAGTTTAGAATTATATATGACGTATACATCATCCTATGTGATATGTCACATTCTAATGTAAATATATATGAGTGCACACATGCATTATAAATCATGGATTTGCAACTCCATGTGTGGTGAGTGAATAATAAATATGAGAAAGTTATTGTCATAAGTGACAACGTTACTATACTTGAACAAAACATTAAACATGAATAAAATTAATAAAAAGAAAAAAGCATAACCTTATTAACATGTACGTAACATGGCAAATCTTATCATTGAACTTGGCATAAACACAAACTTTTGCGGCCTTGTTACAGTTTAAGGTAAATTTAAAAAAAAAAATTATAATAATAATAAACAATGTTTGGAAACCATGAAATTACTACTGAATGTCACATTTTTTTAATTTAAAAAATCCGAAGATCTCAAGGTATTGTATACATCGTACATATATGCAATACCTTGAAGAGATCTCTTGACATAAACATTTAAAATTAAATTTATGGAGCAAACTTGTTCTCGTGTGGCTGAGCGGGCATTGGGTCATAGGGCAATTTGATCCAATTCATAACTTGTGCATATTATTCCTATAATTGATGTTCACCATTTACCATCGGCTTTTGTTATCACCTTAAACTTTGTCTCCTCCTCGTGCATCTAAGGATCTAGTCGCCTATATGGCTTTTAATTCGTGGTTTATTCAATTTGCAAAAAAAAAAAGAAATGAAAGTTTCTTGGCTTTGTCTTTTATGGGTCTGTGAGTTTGAAGGTCCAGGTCAAGTTCATTGAGGGTGTCATGACCGGATGATGTGAAGTTGAAGTATGGATGTTGGCAACGGAGAATGAATCGGACCAGTGTTGGAGAACTAAGATTGTTTCGTTACAATTTTACAGGATAACATCAAATGTATTTGGTTCAATACTAATTGCTGAGTGGGCTTTCTACTTGTTTATTGGGCATTTTTAATTGACATGTCTTATCTTTATTGGGCCATCTCATACATATTGCAGGAATTGCATGTTAAGCAATTGCATGTGGTCTGCTTTGATGAAAAATGTTTCCGCGCAGCCACGCCCACTCTTTTTTTTTTTTTTTTGTTAAACACATTAGCTAAAAAACTAACTAAAGTTTATAGAGCGATCAATTGTGATTAGTTTTGAAACTTTAGGAAATAATAACACTTGATCAGTTGAAACTTGATAGACTAAAAGCACTAAGTAGATAAATTTCAGGAATGGATTTTGTCATTTTGCCAATTCGGACTAAATAACGAACTAATGATTACTTCCCAATCAAATTCATCGTAACACTCATCAATAATGTAGTTTTGCCATTAATTTATACTTATATTTCAAAACACAATTTTTTTTTCCCAAATTATACTATTGGATCTTGAAGTTTAACAAATGAGTTCTTTTAGTCTCATAAATTTCAAATCAACTCGTTCTAAAGTTTTACAAATGAGCCCTATTATTCATTTTGTTAATTATTGTTAGTCTCTTGCTATGTGTTTAATGAAGCAAATGACTTAACATTTTTTAAGTGACATGACTATACTTTTAATATATATATATATATATATCTCACTATTGATATGTCAAAAAACACTTGACCATTTTGATTAGATCCAAAAATAACAATGCCCAAAGAAGCCCATCATCACATAAAACAAGTCAATGGTAAAACAAAGGAGAAAATGGGCTTTTGGCCTTTCTTTTTAAAACATCTAGCAAAATGCTCCATGTCTAAAACTAATTAGAGAAATGTTCCTATTTTGAAACTCGATTTTCTAAAAATCGAGTTTCAAATGTATAATTCGATTTTTGAAATATCGAGTTATAATGAACGTGGACTTAAAAAAAAATAATTTTTTTATTTTTGAACTCGAGTTTCACTTGAATTTTTTCAAGGAACTCAAGTTCCAAAAAAAAAAAAAAAAAATTGTTTAATTTTCGGTTCACTATAATTCGATTGTCCAAAAATCGTGTTTCAACGTAGAAACATTTTCCTAAATAGTTTCAGATATGGGACATTTTGCTAAATATTAAAAAAAAAAAATTCTCTGTAAAACAAAGCTTCAACACAACTGCGTAGCATCACGAGTTGTATAAGAAAACTCTTGGCAAGTTTAGAAAAGTATAGTTAAAATTTCAGGTTTACTTTTCACATCTCCAGCCACTTATGTAGAATTACCAACCATTAAAAAAAGAGGAGTTCAAACTTTTGATTGGTTTCCAAGAAAACGAAAGAAAAAGAGAACGAGCTAGAAACTTAAAAAACCTCAAGCCGATTTGCTTTTAACTCAGTAAAGCTGGAGGTCTCTGCTTTCTCTTCTTTTCAATTAACAATAAATAAAAAACTCTAAATTATTTATTATTTATAAATTTTCTCAGCAACCAAGCAAATCTATAACCTTTTGTAAAGATGGATATATATAATTGAGATTTGTTAGGTACAATTTCGTTTGGTCTTGACTTGGGAATGAAGGTCACGTGTTTCTTAATGTGTCATTAAAGATATGAAAATGGTTTTTAATATTAAAAATATTGTCACATCATTTAAGAAATATTATATTATTACTCTATTAGCCACATTGGACATGTGACTAAAAATAGTTAACTGAATGACTAAAAGGGTTCATTTTTAAAACATTGAGGATCAATAATGCTCTTTTAATTTGAAATTTCAAGACCAGAAGCACACACTTGGTAAACTTTAGGAACCAAACTTCTATTTTTAGGGTTTTTTTATTTATTTATAAGAATTCAAATCTTATCTTTCTCTATATTCCTACTTATCTATCTTAATATTCCTAATTTGGTACACCAAATTCAGTGTGGTGATTCTAAAAAAATAAAATAAACTATGGTATAATCTTAATTATGATTATTTACCATATATAAGATAAATAAATATCACCCTTAAAAAAAAAAAAAAAAAAAAAAAAAAAGTGAATAATATAGTAAACTAGTCAGCAACATGTGCAATTAATGCCTCATTTTATATGAAAAAATGATTTTTCCTTTCTTTTATTATGTATATAAATATGAAATTAGATAATTTTAGTACTTATTAATAAATTTATTTTGATTGGGATTATATATTGAATATTAAATATGAAATTTGATTACTAATTACTATGATGCTTATTAATTAGTATCTTTATGGTTGTGCTTTTTATACGGAAGTATAAATATATGATTATGGAAGTTATTCATATGTATTTATTAGCTTATAAATTAATAGATATTTTTAATGATTTTATTTTTATATGGAATTATTTATAAAATTATGGCTATTATTGATAAATATTTATTATGGTAGTAATTGTATAGGCAATGATCTATTTTATCATTTTAAAAAAAGATAATGTGGTAAGATTTTAATTGAGCATTTAAATAAATAGTGTTAGGGCACCACATTTTCACAACAAAGTTTAGGTGGCAATTCTTATCGAATACAAATCCTATATACCACATTTGTGTTCCACTTTATATTTCACCGATCGCAACTTGTCATGTGCTTTTTTTTTTTTTTTTTTCTATTTTGAACTTTGGCTATTTTGTAAAAAAAGTTAAATAAATACATAACAAATTATGATTTGTAAAACATAAAGTGTAACACAAAAAATGGTACAAAAAATTTGTATTCGTTCTTATCTAGGTCCACCACTGACAACGGTTTTTATTTACCATTAATAGCTAGCCACTTATACTTTTTTGTAAAAAAAAAAAAAAAAATGATAATATTATGCCTATAGCTTTATCCCATTTAAATATAGAATATAAGTTAAATAAAATTATATATATATATATATATATCAAACTAAATGCTATCTCATTAATTTTAGTAAATTCCATTTGATGGTGAAATTATTTAATGCACCCAGTAGACTATATATTCTCTTCTCTAACATAAAAGTGAGCCTCACATGTGTAGGTTTGGAAAATGAGATTTCACATTTATATGTGAGAAAAGGAGGATGTAGCTTACGGGATTTACCAAATAATTTCTCTGCCACGATCGTCATCGTCATATGTATGTAGCCCTATAAATATGCTCAATGCCAAAGTAAAACCATCGCCAACAAATCCCAATATCAAACATGAGTCTATTCATTAGATTAAATTCTTCGCTACTTCTCTTGCTTATAACGACTTGCGAAGCATTAAGTATACTCCACCAAAAGTTCATATCACAACCACTAATGATTTGACAAATGCTATGCCTGTTACAATCCATTGCTCATCCCATGCTGACGATTTTGGAGTCCATTCAGTTGTTAAACTTGCCAACATTCAATTTGATTTCCAACCCATCCCTTTGCTTTCTGAAGATGTCAATTGTAGTATGGAATGGGGAGGCCAAACTCACTACTTTGATGTCTACATCGATAAGAGAGACAAAGACCGAGGCAATATTTGTTGCTCGTGGTTTTTGAAAAAGGCTGGCCCTTGTCTAATTCTTGGTCCGATCGGTTCTCTATGTTACCCATGGAAGTAATGTTAAAAATAATCAGCATCCCTCGTCAAGTATTTCTTTATGATCTTTTTCCTTCATTGAAATAAAGTGCAAATTCACAATATGCACTCCTTGATCTTGAATGTGTAAGAGTTTACTTCCTGAAATGATACAATACTGATAAGAATATTGGCTGCTGAGTTTATTTACTTATGTGGCTTCATCACTGTTAGTAAGTTACTGTTTTGTTGGTTCTTGGTATCCAGTTTCTGATTGCATAAATACCCTTGTACTTGTATTAGAATAGCAGGCAATAAGGATACAGTTACTTTGTTCATTCTCTTACTCTCTCCCTAAATCTCCCATCTTCTTATCATTTGGTATCAGAGCAGGATAATCCTGCATTCCCTAAATTCTAACATAGCTTTCCTGAAAACACCTCAGATCTCCATACCAAAGACCTTCAAGAAATTTATAAAATTAATTACTAGCATCCATACTCGAACCTTGAATGAAATGAGTCAACAATTGACTACGATCTTGCAGAAGTTGAATACTACAGAAGAAGGTGAACCTAACAACGAAAATTCACGCACCCATGCAGCTTGAATTTCCATGATTTTTTGCAGAAGAACCAACTGCTTGGATGTACAAGGCAAATCGGTACTTCAAGTACTACAAGATACCAAACAAAGAGCAATTACCAATGGCTTCTTTCAATATGAATGGTGAAGCTTTGGTCTGGTTGAAAGAAGGGGATGACGCTGGTGTATTTGGGAATTGGGAGATGTTGGTGCAAACGTTTTTCATCATGTTTGGCACTAAAACTGCAATTGTCTTTTCATATAAAAACAGAAAATAAAAATAAAATGTCCTTGTATCTATTTTTTTAAATGTTTTTTTTAAAACCATTATTTATCCGTTTTTAGGAATATATGTTTTGAATATACCATGATTTTATGAGCTACGTATTTTTTTTTTTTTTATGGGAATATGAGCTATGTATGATATAAGAGTGATAACAATTTTAAAAAAATTACATTAGTCAATTACATGACATAGGATTTATGATTTTTTTATATATAAAAAAAATCTAGAAGGCCATTCGCTAAATTTTGTATATAACATTTTATTTTTTAAAGAAAATGTTGGACATAGATAGGGGTATTTTCAAATTAGACGAAGGTGGATTTATTGAAATTAAACTTTTCTTAAATTACAACGGTTAGAGTAATAGCTGGTAGTGACACCATTCATGGTACTTGCTGGTTGGAACAGTAACTTCACCCCTCACCCACTATCTCTCTATCCCAGAAAATAAAATAACCATAATGTGTAAGCACTTCTCTTTTTTGTGTTAAGAAATGCATTGTCTATGGGGCTATATTTGGAAGTTTAACTCCAACAGTTATCTCTTCCTTATTTTATGGACACCAAGGTGAGGATAAATCCCTCAAGATGTTGGAAATCCGTTTTAACATGACTGGTGTGTAATCAAGTTTAAGCATTTCACTCCCATCAAAAAAAGAAAAAGAAAAAAAAAATAAGCATTTCACACTTACTTTGTCCCATAAATTCTGTGCGAGGAAGTACTTAATTGGCAGCATCATGAATCAATTTGTAACTAAAATTATAGCATTCACGGCATTACAACAGAAAATACCTCACTGTGTTTGTAAGCCAGATTGGAAACAAATTGAACAAGTTGGACAGCTTTGTCACCATTCCTCTTTCTTTTTCTTTTTTCTTTTTTCTTATTTGAGGTTGGTTGGTGAGCTACAAGTACTCCAATGAACTTAAGCAAACTATGTATCGTGTAAAACAAGAGGATCTTGAAAGTTGAAAGTTGAAACATTCTTTTGCTAAGAACATTAAAATGGGATTTCAACAAGGACAAACTACGTCACTGGTATTCTTTGCAATGATTGCCTGTGTGATGTTTCCATGTGGTGCTTATTCCATTGCAATGACGATTGAGGCCCTGACTGATATCAAGCACACAAAAGAAGGCAGAGAACCAAAGTATCCCAAGGCTATGCGCATGGCTATTGCTTTTGGTTTGAGCTCTGTTGTTTCATTCTTCATTGTTGTTGTGTCATGTATCAGTCTTTTTCATGAAATTTCGGGTGCAACAACGTCAAGTTCTAATGCAATGCCAGAGGATGACTGTTGCCCATCCGTGTCTAGCTAGCTGCGAGTGTGGGTCTTTTTAACAGTGAAAAGAAATGTAGTGTTTGTTCAGAAAATTCTTTTCTTGTAGCTTTGAAGATGATCTTTTTATTTGGCGACAGGGTATTGGTAATGTTTAGGGGGTTTCTGTAGTTCTGTTTTGAGGAAATGAAGTGTAGAGCTCTCTCTCTCTCTCTCTCTCTCTCTCTCTCTCTCAATATTCCTATCAACCTTGGATGTTTCCATCCAAAACACAGAATATTTCTGCATCTATATATATTGTATGTATTGTAATGAGTATTGTTTCTAGCTATGTGTATTAAGTGTGTAAATTGATGGAAATTTAAAGACAATGTTATTAGAAAATTGTGAAGTTAATATAGAATGTGATGTGGAAGTAGCATAAGAAGTGACAAGGTTATACTCATCTGTGACATTAATACTAATCCAAATTTACAAAAGAAAATTAGAATAAAAATTAAAATAGTGTAGTTACCTTGAGACTTGATAGAGTCCAATATATTTGATATACACATTGTCTTATGTGATACATCGCATTCTAATCTAACCATGAGCGCGCACACACAAGAAATGATGGAGTCACCAATCCATGTGAAGTGAGTGATTAATAGATGTGAGAAAGTTACAGTCATAAGTGACTATTACTTTTTTTTTTTTTTTTCTAAGAATACTAAGTATTTTTAACACACACACTAGGAGAAGGGAAAATATTTTTTAAAGAAACTTACAATGGTATATATTCAAAAGGGTCTAACTCTTGACCTCTTCTAATGTGGGATTAACCCACTGTATAAAAAAAAACATTAAACAATAATAAAATTTTAAAAAAAATAAACTTAACCAGTAATACTTATTAGAAAATACACGAAAATAGTAATATTAGTGTTTTAAACTAAGTTTATAATATATTACTAATTAGAGTACAACTACAAAATGACCTAACATTTGTAGTTGTAGACTGGGATTAGAAACAGCAGACACCAAAGACACACAACCAATGTGGGATAAACATCCCTATTTTTTTTTTTTTAAGTAAACAGTAATACTTATTAGAATACACACAAAAATAGTAATATTAGTGTTTTAAACCGGGTTTATAATACATTATTAACCAGAATATAACTACAAAAGGGTTTAACCTTTATAGTTGTAAACTGAAATTATAAAATGTAGACACTAGACACACACAATCAATGTGGGATAAACATCTCTATTTTTTTTTTTAAGTAAACAGTAATACTTATTAAAGCGCACACAAAAATAGTAACATTAAGTGTTTTAAACCGATTTTATAATACATTACTAACCAGAGTACAACTACAAAAGGGTCTAACCTTTGTAATTGTAAACTAAGATTATAAACAGCGGACACTAGACAACACAACCAATGTGGGATAAACATCCCTATTTTTTTTTTTTTTGAGTAAATAGTAATACTTATTAAAATACACACATAAATAGTAACATTAGTGTTTTAAACCGGGTTTATGATACCTTACTAACTAGAGTACGACTACAAAATGATTTAACATTTGTTGTTGTAAACTAGGGTTATAAAAAACGGATACTAGACACACACAACAAATGTGGGATAAACATTCTTAATTTTTTTTAGTAAACAGTAATATTTATTAAAATACACACAAAAATAGTAACATTAGTGTTACAGTTAAAGTACAATATTTAAAAAATATATAATAATAATAGTTAAGAAAGTTAGGAAGCCATGAAATTACTACTAAATGTCACATAAATTACCGTGTGATAAAGTTATGATCATAATTGACCTTGTTATTGCTCATTTAAATTTACAAAATAATAAATTATTACTAAAAAAATGAAAACTAGAGTTACCGTGTGTTGGTGTATTTCAATAAAAATAAATAAGTGCCAACTGCCAAGAGCTTTTTTTTTTTTTTTTTTTTTTGAGGAACAACTGCCAAGAGCTTGAATAGTAATAAATAAGTGCCAACTGCCAAGAGCTTTTTTTTTTTTTTTTTTTTTTGAGGAACAACTGCCAAGAGCTTGAATAGCTCAATTAATTAGTATTTCTTAGTGTTTTCAAAACATCCAAGGTTTAATCTCCATCTCCCCCATTTTAACTATAAAAAAGTATTTATATATCAGTAATTTTGTTGTTACCAAATTTATTATGAAATATTATACTCTATTAACTCATTGCTATTACAAATATTCATATTCCATTAACCTCATTATTTTTATAATCCATTTTTTTTTAAGAAGAAAGGCATCCATATTATTAAGAAAAGATGGCCTTATTAGTCTGAACAAGAGGTTGGATGTGGGATGGAACCCTCCATCCACACATTACACTATCACAAATTCATAGCAAGCCTAGCTAAACCATGAGCAATTCTATTGTCGTCTCTCCTAATATGAGAGTATAACAATTCTGAAAACAAACCAAAAAAAAAACTTCAGCATCTTTGATTAATAATCCATAAGAAGCCATCCCCTTATCTGCATTACACAAAGCCTTCACCACCGTAGAACAATCTCCAATTTCTCTAAGCCAGTCTCCCTACCAAACTCCAAAGCCTTGCACGCAGCCATTGCTTTGACCTCTACTGCTTGGTAAACTTGAGGCAATTGTTCTACTAACGATGCCATAACTAATCCCAAGCTGTTTCAGATCACCACTCCTATACCTGACTTGTTTGCTTCAGTGAAGATAGCTCCATCATAGTTTATCTTGTAGAATTCTGTTGTTGGAGAAATCCATCTCGTTCTTGGCTTCAGAGATCGGGAACATGGCACGGGGTTTATTGCTTTATACTCTTCCCAGCGATCCTTTGCTAATTGAGCCAATTGTTCAGTTCAGCAACTATTTTGGTGAAGACGCACCTAGTTTCTTTCGTTCCAAATCGGCCAAACAGTTATAATGAAAAGCTCTATTGCCTCACCATATTTGAACAACCATGATACAAGGGCTTTAAAACTAGAAACCTCTCTATCAATTGAAACCCCCATAAGTCTGCATATCCTCAAACAATATCCAACTCAGGACAACTCCATAGTGCATGAAGCGGATCCCCCATCACAGTTGTGCAGCATTCATAATTTGGATCATTGATGATTGTTCTGCGTACTAAGTTTCTTTTTGTTGGAATTGAGTTTTGCAAGCTCTCCAAACCAAAATTTTAAATTATTTGGAACTTCCAAAGCCCATATGCCTTTCCATAGTTGTCTATCAGAATCTGATGGCTCCTCCAAGGTGCTATCAGATTCCTTTTCTTTTAAAAATCTATAGCCTAACCTACAATTATAGTGACCACTGACCATCATCAGAGAGAAGCCAGAACAAAGAATCCTAAGCTTCTACCTGACACGGGGATTTTTTTTTTTTTTTTAATCAGTTTAGCTTCCTCAGAAATCAAAATTCCAACTAACATATCAATGTTCCACTGCCTTGGGTCATCATATATTAGGCAGTCCATAGTGGCACCTTCCAAGAAATCAATTATGGGGTAAGCAATTTTGGTAGGGTGCTTAATGGGGAGCCAATGGTGCTGCCAAATGTTAATATTTCTGCCATTGCCCACACGGAAAGAAGTGCCTCTATGGATGACTTCTCTACTCTTAAGTATGTTTTTCCAAGTATAGGATTCTCACTACAAAACATGCGGGTTTTAGGCCGCATTTTTTTAGGCTGTGTTTGTAAAAACACGGCTTAAATTAGGCAAAAGAAGCCGTGTTTTAAACATGTGGCTATAGAATATGCCTATAGTTGCGTTTTTAGTGCTTATAGCCGCATTTTTGGGGGTGGAGCTATTGCCGCATTTAAAAAACACAGCTATAGGACCTTCCGATTCCTAAAAAAAAAAAAAAAAAAATTAGGGGGGAATTGATCTCCTACTACAAAAAGTCATTTGGATATTGAATATAAAGGATTTTTTTTTTTTTTTTTGAATTTTTACAACAAAGCGGAGGGAAGGGTGTTATTTTCTTATTTCCAATGATTGAGGAATGGCATTGGTCCATTTTACATTTTATGGAAAAAATTGTGAATGGTCCAATAGTTAAGGGGGAAGAAAAATGTAACCAACCAAAATATGAAATCATTTCTAGATAACTTCAAAATTTGGGTAAAATAGTCATCTAAGGTTGTTTCATGTGTCAACAAGGATAAGAAATTTTCAATTAAATCTAGATTTCCTTGTTTATGTTTTCAAATGATCTACAAGGCTTTCTTTTAAAGTCCTAATTCTTTTACATGAAAAAATTCACTGTTGTAAATCAATCAAAAGTATAATATTTTTTTATTTGGTGTAGATCACATCATTGTTTTTTATCTTGTTCTATATCCTTTTAGTTACCTGTATAAAAATTTAAAAAGACCAAAATCCAAAACTCACCCTCTATATTTCACTATTTTTCATTGCAGAGCTCTAAGCTTGCATTTTTTTTATTTCAGTCCTCTAAATTTCAAAATTCTCCAACCCAGTCTTCCGTTAAGTAGGCATCCATTGTTGTAGTTAAATCCTCAAAATTACGTCATTTTACCCATAATTTAATCTTTATTTTTTACTTTATTATTTATTTCTTAATTTATAAAAAAAATAAATGTTAATTAAAAAAGTCCAAAATTTAAAATATATATTAAATTCAGGGTAAAACGACATAGTTTTAAGTATATAGCAGCAACAGTGGACCTCTACTTACCAGAAGACTAAAACTGGGGAGAGGACTTAAATGAGAGAACTAAAACTTATAGGACTGAAAATAGTAAACGTTGTTGATGCCTCGCTGCATTCGACCACCCATCGCGACGACGCTCGCAGTTTCCCCCCCTCGAGACCCTTATTTAAGAAGAGGGCACGAAGCTCGGGTGCTGTGAAAGAGGTGTTGGAGAAATCTGGTTTTTGTATCTCATACAAAAACACACGTAGGGGAAGCAACAAAAACACGGATCTACTTCAATCATGAAAGATAAACATGTAACCATGAATTCTAGAATCAAAGAATAAAAAGCGTATCTTGGTGCAGTGAATTTCAAAAACAAACTTGAGAATACCTTTAATCTTCATCTCAATTCCACATGGTGCCTAAGATGTGTGGTCTCTCAATCAGTCTTTTGTACGTAGATTCTCAAAGAAAAATCCTTCTTCTTCTCCTTGTGAAGAAAAACTGATTTCTTTTTCTTTTCATCTTACGTACGTTAAAACCATTCTCATAGTTTCTTTATTTAATAACACTTATTAAATAATGAATGATTTCTAATTGGGTTAGACTTTTGGGCCTACCCAATTGGGTTTTAGTTTGTGGCTTGAGATGGGACCAAAGGGACCAATAAGACACTAGCTCCAATGGGCATTGGGCTTTTCCGTCAACTCTTGACAAGTCCAAAGTTACCATTAATTATATTCAATACCACTATAAGAATATAATTGCACTCTAGGCCTTATCTATAAATTATTTCCCATGACTTTATTATACATTCAACCCCTTCATTAAAATATTCGTAGTAATACAAAGTCATTAATATTGACTGCCACTTTGAAGGTTACTACATCTTTATCCTTGAGTACCCGGTTTAATCCTTTTTGTTATTCATTATATATTTATGAAATCCAATTCCATAAATATATACTTTAGTAACACTTTACTAAAGTGGTTGGGCTCAACACTCTGAATAACCAAACCCATTAAACTTATCTCAAGGGAATATTTTATATCTCTGTTAAGAGATTATGAATTCCATCTTGAGAATATATGTTCCATCAACACTAAATGCGGCTGCCCAACATACTGAGGTTTTGACCATAACTTATAGATCTCACTCCTGATATATCAAAGCAACCTATATCTCATGATCAGGTCCATTATTCTCTCAGGATTTAGAGTTGATGTAAATAGAAGTCGTGGGCTTTATTATTCATTTGACAGTCATTAGGAGAATAATAAATCTCACAGCGGTCCAGTTCAATATGTCTTAACTCTTAAAACATATCAACATACCAACTAGAAGTCTCCACTTCCATAATCAAGACAAATCATCTTAGTTGATATGTTATAGTTTTCGCAGATGAAACGTCCAATTTCATCACCGACTACGAACTAAAATTTTGAATTTACAAAGAACTTGTGATTTATATCTTTCTGTGACTTTTCACATAAATCACATACTATGCATCTCATGGACTAAGATAATGTCTCATTAGTTCATAAATGGTCTCAAATAATTAAGCAACTTAATTATTCATGACATGCCAATAAATTGGATTTTATGGCACAAACCCTAACAAGAGGGTTAAAAAAGGAGGAACCTCTGGCATGTGACTAAATTGAGTCAATTTTAATCTATTATTACCAAATGTAATGAAGTCGCCACCAATCATTGAATTTTTTCTAAGGTGTGATTAGTCATCTAATTTTATTTGATTTATTAACAATCCTAGGCTAAAAAAATGATCATTTTTCCGAATCTAATATAAATGGTAAAAAATCTTAATTCTTGAGTTCGGAAGTCTAGTTACATGTGAGAAAGGTGTTAGGCACTCCACAATACCATACCCATCAAATATATAAGTTTTCTGTCTCACCATACCCTGATAATGGGTCTGGTAGACTCGACATTCTCTAAGAGGAGTGTCTCCCAAGGGTTGCCTCTCCATATCATTTTCCCCTAAGTCATCGATTGTTTCTTCACGAGTTAAGCCCATTAAGCTATCTTCAAGTAATCAATCCAATAACAACAATAAAGTCTATCAACTCAACCGAATCTTGAAAACTCCAATTTAACTTGGCTATTTAATCAAACAGAAGATTAAACTTGGCTATTTGGTTTGTGTTCACTGTTCAGTTGATACGAGGGATGTGCCACACCGTTTGGACTTTTTTTTTTTTTTTTTAATAATTTCTGGCTTTTTTTAAATTAAGAAATTAATGATAAAATAAATACTAAATATTAAATTAAGGCCAAAACAATGTTGTTTTAGAAGGTCTTAATGGAAACAGTGGATAACAAGTTAACGGAGGACTAGGTGGAGAAGTTTTGAAACTTAGAGCATTGAAATGAACGAATTCAAATTTAAAATACTGAAATGAAAAATCGTGAAACTTAGAAAGTGAGTTTTGCATTTTTTTCAAAAAACTTTCTCACTTTTATTTTGTATAAAAATATGAAATTTGGTGAGTTCCAGTTAGCTCAACTGATAAAATTTATGATGGTTGAATAAGAGTTTAGGATTTAAACCCCGCTTACACAAAAAACTAATTGATATCTTAATCTAATGATAAAAAACGCAATCCTTAAAAGAGGACACCTTAGATTGAACTTTATAAAAAACAATATATGAAATTTAATAGTTATGACTTATGATAGTTGCATATGAAATATTAAATATGAAATTTGGTCATTGTGGTATTTATTAATAGATATTTATTATGATTTTGTTTTTATATGAAACAATTAAATATGTAATTATGATAAATATTTAATACAATTGTCTTCATTTATTGAACTACCTATTATGTTATTTAGTAATGATTAAATATATAATGGAATTTAAGTCCAATTAAAAATAAATATAAATTAGCATATGTATGTATAAAATAGTGAGTACACAAAAGCTTATGTAAAAAATTATTTCAAGGTCATCCGAAAATCAAATGTCTTCAATATGTTCATATAGGAGTGGAGTCAAGGAAGTTTTATTTGAGGAGGATCAAGTTGTGACACTAATATATTGGTCAAGACAACTCCCAACACATAAACAAACACACACGTACATGTACACACACATACCCGAACTCGAGATCTCTTATTTGAGGATAAAAGAATTTATCAAATGAGCTAACTCAAACTAACATTGAATTGAAGTTAAGTTAAAATTAATTAAGGTATGCACAGCATTATAAAAATAAATAAATTTTAAATAAAAAATAAAAAAGCTATGTGGATGCCTGTTCCAGGGAGGCAATTAAGAAGAGAGATTCAGTCTGCATTATATAATACATATACCTTTCTCTCACTCACTCTTGGAATTGTAATTAACAAAGGGAGAGAAAAAATGAAGCTACTATTAAATGCCCAATAACAACATATTCCAAGGAATATCCATTTTCTACAATTTTTTATTAATTCTAAATTTGTTAAATGTTGAAGTAAAAGTAATATATAATAGGAAAATCAACAAAAATAATACCCAAGTAACACTCAGTTGTCTCCCTTCAACAACAAATCTCAATCAAACATCATGAGTCCATTCATTAGATTAGCATACTTGCTACTTCTCTTGCTCAAAACTACGTGCGACGCTTTTTTTTTCCCACCAAGAGTACATATGAAAGTCTCTAATAATTTGGAAAATGGTTTGGTCTTGACCACCCATTGTCAATCCAAAAATGACGATATTGGAGTCATTTCACTACCTAAAGGTGGCACATTTGAATTTAGTTTCAAACCTAACATCTTCGCCACTACACTATTCTTTTGCAGAATGGATTGGAAAGGTGCATCACACTATTTTGATATTTACATCTACATTAGAGATTATGATCATTGCCCACACACTTGTAGGTGGAGTGTAAAAGAGGGGGGTCCTTGTCTCTACGATATTGGTAGTGGCAAATATGATCTTTGTTATCCATGGAAGAAATCCCAGAACAATAACCATCTTTAGACAAGTGGTTCCTTTTGGAATAAAGGGAAAATTCATGTTATGCCCTCTCATAGTCTCATAGTCAAGAATTAATTTGTAAGAGTTTGTTTCTTTAATGATATTAGTATCATTTTTCATTTCTTATATGTAAAAATTAGTATCATGCAATGTTTTAGCTAGTTTGTTTCTTCAATTTCTTATAAGTTATAAGGGAATTTGATGTTTTGATTTAACCCTTTATCCTTATTATATAATAGGGTGAGACTGAGAGTTACGAATATGGATCATGTATACGTTGTGCAGATTGCCATAGAATACTGAAAAATCTCATTTGTAAAAATAGACAGGTTTGCATGCATGATAATTGCTAGCAGTGGTGTAGCTAGAGTGGCCATGGCCCCCTAGCTTTTTTAAATTCCCATTTGCAGTGGTACTGAACTTAAAAATTATCTTAAATTAAAAAATAAATAAATAAATACTTGTTTTGGGTTTTTTTTCTCAAATTTTAGACAATTGGTTAGAAAAAATCCAAAAGAGTAATCCAAAAATGGTACATGGAACTCAAATATTATAAAATCCAGCCCATTGATTAGCCCATAGCCCATCCAAACAGATACAAACAACAATAACATCTTCAGTAAATCCCAAATCAGCAATATTATAAAATAAAATAATTTTTAAAAAAATAAGAGTCTATCTGCTATTTCACTAATAAAAAAGTAAAATAATATATTTGTCTCTAAACTTTAATAAAAGTTTTTTTTCATCCCTAAATTTTTTAAAAAATTTCTTTTCATCCTTATATTTTGTAAATAGTTTTTTATTAGTTTAGAGACAAAATAGGGTTGAAAAAGAATTGTTCAATAATTTAGGGACAAAAAACAAACTTTTGGTAAAGTTTGAGGATGGAAAATAAAATATTTTCAAGAGTTTAGAGACAAAAATTGAACTTTTCAATTGTTTAGGAACCAAAAAACAAGAATATTATAAAGTTTAGGATTAAAATAGTATTTTCCAAAAAAAAAAAAAAACCAAATCTGTTTAGAAAAAAATAATCCTTACGCCGTCTACACACAATGTTGCACACTTTGCCTCCACAACTTGCCAGTAAACCCACACCTAACTACCAAGACATAGACGAACTCCACTTCAGTCATTGGTGTGCTGTGTGCAATGATATCTCATTATTTCTCTGTATTTAGGAAATTTATTAGTAATTCAAGAATATACTCTCTCCTCTGATCACATGGGGTGCCTCCCATGGTGAGTGGGACCCACCCATATGTGAGAGGGAGGGAGTATATTAGAGCTATCTTCATTTATAATTTACAACTATCTTCATTTATATTAGAATATAATATTATTTTATATTTGGTAAATTGCAAATTATACTCCTAAATTTTGGGAGTATTTAGATTTTACACCTTGAAATTTCAGAATTTGAACTTTATCCCCAAAATTTTGGAGGTATTAGATTTTATATCCCAGCAATTCAAAATTTGGATTTTACGGCTAAAGTTTGGAAATGTTTGAATTTTACATCTCCAAATTTTGAAATTTCAGGATATAAAATCCAAATACCTCCAAACTTTAGAGGTAATTTTCAATTTACCCTTTTATATTTTTATACTTAGTGTTGATAATTGTGCAATCTCTTTTCAATAATGACTTTAAAAATCATGAGTATGTTTTGTGGTTTACAATTACCACTATTAATGTTTTAGAATTTTAATTATTAGTTTTAAGTTTTTTTATTTTTTTATTTCTCTTCTCACTATTAACGTTTTGTGTTTATTGTTTCGTTTTATTTAAATTAAACGTTGTTAAATGTTATCTCTTGTAGGGACTCAATTTGGATTGACCCTGAGTATGAATGGGTTTTTCAGCTCAATCAAGCCCAAACAATAAATTTATAGAGAGTGGGTTAAAGGTTAGGTGCTGGCCATCGTTCATCAAGCATGAACTCTCTTTATAAAAAAAAAAATACTTAGAGTTTCTATACAACTGGGGAATGCTCCTCGGCCCGTGGCCGAGGAGACCCTTTTCTTCTTTCTTTTCCCCCTCCCCCCCTTTTTACTTTACTTGCTTTTCTTATATAGCCTTCATCTTCCTATCTCCTTCTTCATCTGTTGATCATCCATTCGCCTCCCTTCTGGCCATCCGTCCCATCAGAGGCCTTATCGATACTCAAGTGGTTCACTCTGATCAACGTTGCCCTGCTAAGGGTTATATCCCCATTAATGCGGCCAGAAGGGTTAGTGAATGCATTAAGTGCGAATGTGACAGCTTGCTCTGGGCTTGTCCCCTCAAAAATTATCCTTAGAATGCCGAGGACGAACAGGTTCTCGGCGTGGTCAAAAAGAGGCTTTGTCTAATTTAGCCTTGGCTGGTCAGTCCTCCTCGGCGTTGGCCTTGGGTCTACTATGCGATGGGCTGTGGTTTTCAGGCCCACGGGCCCCACAATAGCCCCTCAAAACCCTGCTGCATGTTCCCTCGAACGGGGAGGAGGGTTTGATACCTACGGGCCCTCCTAGGCGAATCGCCCCACTTTGGTTTGTGTTAACGCTGGCGACTTTTCGACTACTCGATGTGCGTTTTTGCGTTTCAAGACTTAATGTATGCCACTAAATTTTGGGGCACCACATTTCCCACTTTCAACGGTGTGATGATAATCATTCGGTGGGGATCTTCCTACTTTTATGGGCAGACAATTACATTTGGGAACCTAAGGGGGAGTATAAGTACCTGTTTAAAACGTCTGGTTTCTCATTTTCGCGCTTATAACATTGATGCGTATGACTTAAGTCTAGTTCAACTTGCACTCTTTCTGAAGAGAATCGCCATACTTCTGTAAGTCTTCTTTTTCTAGCGACCCAAATTTCTTGATTTACTTCTCCTTTTCTTCTTTTAGAACTTTTAGTTGTCTTGGGGAATGGTAAGTTTAAGAAGTTGGTCGAGTCCGACTAGATGATGAACAATTCATTGTCGACTATGGATACCCAATAATGTGAGTTTGAAGTACTGTGAAGAAGGGGAGTGGTACCTTAAGAGGAGAGAGGGTGAAGTCGTGATCCAATAGTCGCTTTCGTAGAAGGAGGATGAGAATCCCTATGAGACGGTGACCCTCAATTACCTTAGCATTTTCGCTTGGCTCTACCTAGTGTGCCGTGAATGTTTTAGGATATTAGGGTGTGTAGATACCTAATGAGAAAAATGGGGCTGAGACTGACTCACCACGATGTGAACTGGTTTACACCTTCATCACTGAGGGGTAAAACGTACTATATGAAGACAGGGACGATAGGGTTCGTCTTATCCAGTGTCTTCTGATTCAATAAGGGGTTAACCCAAGATTTCCTCATAGTGTCGGGAGAGTGGCCACGGTTTCATTGCCAACAGTAGAGGGGAGCCAGGTAGGGTATTCAAGTAAAAGACAATCTAGGTTTCAGTATTTTTCAAGTTTTATAACTGTATATCCGATTTGGTTGATTAACCATAGAGTTTCACTTTCTTTTCGCAGATCGCACGCCTTTGCACCTCATTTCCATCTGGTTAACAAAGCGGATTTGGAAACGTTCTTAGGTCGGACATTTCCTGAACGAGCTGATACAGGTCAGAACTGCTCATCACATCCTCCGATGCGACCCAGCTCAGAAATCATTCCCAGTCCCGAAGCACGTATGTAGCTCGTAACCCTCGCTTACGCAGATCACCATGGTGGAGGACGGTTTTGCATTCACTGAGGGTCTTATATACCTGAAGGTATTCCGCTAGGCAGTCCCTCCTCATCCCAACAAGTAACGGTGCCGAGGAAGGACTTATCTAAGAAGGTAAGAGAGGTGGTTGAATTGAGTTCCTCTGAGGATGAATATAGTGTGTTCAACCTAGCTGATCAGTCCGAGGATCCATCTGTGATCTAGGAGATCCTCATTTGTCGAAGCTGATCTCCAGTCCATAAGAGTTGGTACTCCGACTGAGATGGGTTTAAAAAGACAGCCCCAAACCAATCTTTTCTTTTGCTCGAAGGCATCCAAGAAATTTACCAGAAGGTGCTCCCATAGCCAGGTTCCAGTACCTCAGTGTTTAACTATCCAGAAGAGTTCTGCCCCCGTATCAGACCTCCAGACCGAGTCTCAGGACCCCAACGTTTTAAGGGTACTATACAAATTCAGATAAATCCTCTCCCCGCCCAGATAGGTTATCTCTAGACCTCCAAACAACCGTGGTCAACGGAAGGTAAGGACCTCCAGCTCAAAGTGGTAAGTAAACCCATTTCTAATGGATTAACGTGAGGCTCAAATGTAAGTCTTAAAGGGGAGAAATCCCTTCTTCCCACTGCAGCCCGATCCATATGAGTGGTCATTTTCGACCGAGAGGGGAGTGGTTCGAATTTTTCGCAGGCTCCTTTTTTCCTTAAAGCTAAACTTGAATATCTTTGTCTTGGCTGATCATATCCGGATTTGTCAGGTTAGGAAGGTCGATGACCATAGCAATGCCTTAGCGCAAAGCGCGACAGTTTTGGAGGCTGCCACTTACTTTCAGATCGAGCCCCTAAAAAAGGCGGCTGATTTACCAGACAGATGACTCTGCATTGTTTTACCTAGCCGTGGCCAGAATCTCAGATGCTGAGGATCAAACT